>NC_079895.1:16828547-16960330 GCF_024868665.1 Triplophysa rosa
ATAAAAATGATTTTTAAAATAAAATCTTTGCAAATAGTTAAATGCATTGAACAACAAATCCCACAAGCTTTGTATGGTCTGTGCTTGAAATTTAAAGGGACAGTTCACCTAAAATTGGAATTATCAAATGTTTTGACAATCACAATACACTTGTAATGCAAGGTTTATGCGTTTTTGTTTTTATGACATTCCTACATCCCAAACACAGCTACAACTAATAGAATTTGGTGTGTTAGGCTTAGAGTGTGTGTGCAAATAATCAAACATTGACAATAGTCGATTGTATTGGGGGCACAGGGGGACCCCCAAATAAAATTCTGCTTAGGGCCCCGTAAAGGCTTGGGCCGGCCCTGTGGAAGGTAATAGAGGTTTCTGATGGTGCCTTTTATCTGCCACTGCCCAATATTAGTGGTATAAATTCATGATTTATTAACAGTGTTGGTGCTGTATTTGTAACTGAATGCCCAAGAACTATACATGGAATTCTGCATCATTCTGCTGGTAAGTATCACCAGTTAAACACATAGGTAACTGACAAATAAATGTTTATCAATAGATCAATTTGTCATTGATCTTCTAATCAAGACATCAACCACAAGTGAACACTACCACAAAGTGTCAATTACTGATTCTGAATCATTTTCTGAAATTACTGAAAGAGAGCAAGATTACTAGACCATACCATACATGCAAACATTCCATAATATTCCTTCAAATTTCATTGCTCTTAATGATAATATTGAAACAACCATGATTATATCAATATTCTTTACTAAACAACGGCAAGTTTATTACATTTAATTTTTTATTACTTATGCTACAGCAAAACACAACTTTCTCTTTTCATAATGATGGACTGACAGAAATCTTATCTCTGACCTTTACATGAGATTGGATTTAAATTGATTTTGAAAAGCCTCGTCATTGTGGATGAAGAGGTTAAGTGCTCAGAGACACAACGGTGGTGCACAAAACAGGACTACCGAAATCCTCTGGGAATTGCTTCAGACAGCAATGTATTTTTTTGTAATACAATAATGATAGGCCAATAAGATTGTGTTTGATTAAAACAATATAATAATTATTGTAATATATTTTAGATTATATATTAGACGTATTATGTCAGAGCACAGATATTCATTTGAGAGCATGGGCATCAAAAGTCTTTTCTGTTTTTATCCAAATTGTGTTGACAGGTGTGAAAAATTACAAACCCCCATAGAAAGTCAAAACGAAATGCAATATAATTTTTTTTAATTAGCATACAAATCATCATTGTTGTCAAATAATCAATAATATCCTTATGTTATACGCCTTTTTAAAATATGTGCTGATAGGTGGCTAACCCAACAACCTATGGCTTCTTTATAGACTTGCTTGAAAACTAGGGGTCAGCTAGTAGCCTATGGGATCAGAATTGTTGCAATATTCTGAATAAATAAACTATTCTGAATAAATAAACTACAGTATTTCTATATGGGGAATTGTGGACAGAATTGTCCCACATGGTCATCTTGCAATATAGCCTACTTACGCTGCTACCACTATAAAGACAACGCTTACTATTGTTGATGTTATGGGTAGTGTTTCTTACAGTGATCATTTTTGTCATGGCAAAGAGTTAGACAGTAGCCTATACAGAACAGTTTAGCCACAGCAGCAGAGATCTTTCAGGAATGGGATAAACAGAGATGACTGATTAAATTACGTTTTATTTTGAATATGAATGACATAGAAATTCACAGTGCTGATGATTTCCTCCACGTTAATTCCACGCCATCATATATTGGTAGTACACCGACAGCTGCAGTGCATTGCAATGCAAACGTTGCACACATTGAAAGGAGGCACGCGCTGAGTGTCCGGCGCGAACTAGCTGCTTACCCATGCAGTATCGGGGAAAAAGATTATATTTTATCGAATGCCAAAATTGGAATTTATCACTTTGATACATAAAGACAATAAAACGGCTGGCTTGCAGCAGACCAAATCAGTCCACAGTCACCGGGATTGTCCACCCCAGTCTGTGCACGCTGTTATCAAGTCATAAACGTTTCAGTCATTTGTTACTAACATATGGACAATGCATATAAACACAAACAATCATTACTGAGTAGTATAAAGAAGAGGCCATTCACATTTCTTAGTATATCACGCATTTTAGACCGCCACTAGCTGCCATGTTAGCTCCCTGAATCTTAGTGCAGAACAAAACGTGATTGGCTGAAGTTAGAATGTGCCCTATTGGACAACAAAAGCGGAAGTTACCCGATTGGCTTGCGTAGATAGTGGGTGGAGTCCACCTATTTGTGGATTGTGTGCACGTCTTGACGTTAGAAATGTTTCAAAATCCACAAATGCACAGAGAGCCATCCACAAATGCGTGCACTGATCCACAAATGCGTGCACTGATCCACAAATGCGTGCGATTCACAAATGCGCAGAAAGCGATCCACAATGTGCAGAAAGCGATCCACAAATGTGCAGAAAGCGATCCACAAATATGCAGAAAGCGATCCACATATGTGCAGAAAGCGATCTACAAATAAATGCCATTAAAATAAATTTGTAAATATTTTTTATTTGCAAATCTCATTGTATTTATTTGTGAATTCCATTTCTTTTTGTGGAACGTCTAACATATATTTATGGTTCGCTTTTTGAGCATACATGGATTTAAAAAATGTTTGTGAAACTCTCTATATTTATTTGCAGATCATAGTTTATTTATTCAGAATATTGCAACAATTCTGATCCCATAGTAGCCTACCTGATAAAAAGAGACAGGGGTATCTGCAGGTCGGAGAATTGGGCGTGCCGAAAGGTGGAGGCGTTCTGAAAGGTAGGGGAGTGCCGAAAGGTCTTTTCAATTGGTCGCGAATGCTGCCTGTTTCACATCAGCTTAACGCTATTGGCCCACATCCAAAGCCACCTTTTCATTGTGGTGTTTTTGTATCGAAGATTTTAAATATGAATCCAAGAATCTGCAATTGATTTACAAAGATACTGCAAAGGGTATCTATACTCTTTGGATACTAGGGCCTATAAGTGGCCTCGACATGTTCTAAGCTGTGAGTTCCCTGTAATCACCGGGCTGTCAGCGCGGCCGAGAACAGCTTGATGTCAGCAAATACACCTAAAACTTCCCGCTGGCTCTAATGTCACTTTAGTGGTAACACAGGATATTATTTGTTTTGGTTACATATCATAATGGGCAATCGTTGGTCTGATGAATCTATTTGTTCCCAGACTAATCATTTTGACTTTGGTCAGAGTTTCATAACTATACACAGCCAAACTGTATGTAGGCCTATTTATTAGTTAAACATAGTCTTGGAACACTGCCTGTGTATTGTTTTTCCCTATTGTGCAAACGTCTTATACTTTACAATAAAATATTGTGTTTTGTATCATGTTTCATTTTATTAAAAATGAAAAGAATCACATCAGATGACCTAAACCACAAACATATATTTAAAATTCAAACGAAAAGCAGGATAGGGTTGTGTTAATATCATATTGCATTTAATTGTTATAGAAAATGAAGGTACAAGGGATTGCATTAATTGCAGTTGAACCATTTAGAAAATAACTGATATTTAAGGAACAGCTGATAAGTGTCACCAAAAGCAAATTACAATTATTATTTAAAGGGTGGTACAAATGTCTCTAAAATAACACTTACAACTGCACTAGCTTTTTAAAGTTCAAAATAATTAGCTTTCCTTGGTGTCATGATAGAATAACAACAACATAGCTGTCATACAGTAATAGGCATTTCTAAGCTGTTTAGTTACCTTCTGTCATTTATTGTTAAGCAATTTAGTAAAAACACAGACTTATCTGATAAAAAATGTAGTTTTTAAGGGCTTATGTTAACAAATTCACAAGTTTGCAAACTTTGCATTGCACACACCTTATCGCGACCTTCTTCCTGTTTAAAATAAATGACGTATGCGGTATGCCAAGGAAGAGCACCTTTGACCAACGAGCAACGTTTCGGCACGCCCATTTCTCCGACCTGCAGAGACCCCTTGGATAAAAAAGGAGTGGTTTGGCTTGGAGTTCCGCCGGGGGGGTATTTACCGGTAAAGTGGGAGGAGTGCTAGTTTAAACAGTGAACCTTAGGACAGAAGGAAATAAAATTAAACATTTGCCCTAATTGACCTTTTCTCCTGCGGTCGCGTCTGTAAACAATGCAATAACAACACGAATCACAAGAATAGTCGTTTATAGAGCTCAACGACCAGAGTTATTAACAATCGCTTACAACCGGGTCGTTGTAAATATCAGTTTCAACAAACAAATTGTGCTTTTTAAAGGTTAATTAAGGACATTGCCAAACAGGGATTCAAGTATACGCAGAATGTACGAATTTATATAGCGACCATTGAACTGAATTTGCAAACAAAAAAGTGAGCCTGCTGTCGCTAGAGACAACTGAATCTAGGCAACGGAGCAATAATGAAATGAATACGTCTTTGATTTGGTAAGCAAAAAACCTGAATCACATTTATTTCGCCGGGACATTTAAACTGTAGACTGTGGTCCTCGTAAGATTCTGTTATCCTCAGGCAACAGCCCGTGCGAGTTAAAGTCGAAATGGGCTGGGCCGCCTAGTGTCTTTTCGTGGGAGTCATTCCGTGTCGTGTGTGACAATAGAGAAGAGCTGAAGGTGATCGCGAGAGCGGCAGCATCATCGTGTAGCTCTTCACGGAGACAAACTACAGCTGCACCTCGCGTTACAATTTAGTCAGACAGAGATACTACACGTTGAAGAAGTTTATTCGCAACCACGATTATTTGACGCAAACTGCACAAACTGGTATCACCCCTCTCCTCGACCACGCGTGGGCTGCGCGCATTTCGGCGTGCTGGGACCATCCGCACAAGAGAGATCTGCGAGGCGCTGTGCAATCGTTCAACTCGCGATATCGGATTCATTCGTGTGAACGGCGGATGTTATTTATCCGAGGACATCAACCAAACGGTTTCTTCAATCGCACGAGCGTTTTAACCAGTAAGGCTGGATATTCATCCTTCAACCAGGCGAGATACGTCTCACTTGGAAGAGACTCGGTCGTTGGAGTCGGTATATACGCACTTTGACGAGGTCCGAACAGGTGTACGCGTTTACAACTCCATCCGGACTGATCATTGAAGGTCGAGCTCTCAGTGCGGAATAGGAAATTATTATAAACACATTTATTTTAATTTTTTTTGCGATATCAGGACTTAATCTGGGGAACTATGGAAATCAAATGGCTTATTATAACCTTTGCTGTTTTTGGTGAGTTACGATTTTACCACGTATTTCATCATTCTGACATCCTACTTTTAAATGGAAACCAAGAGCTGATGAATTGCATGTCTGTCCTGTCATTTATTGTAGGACATCTTATTACATGGGTTGTGTTTAATAAAAACTTGTTGCTGTTTAGTGTCATTTTTGATTAATGACCCTGATATTAGAAAGAATACAGACAACCTCTGTAACTAGTGATGCTCATAGTTAAAGCTTGATTTTCAAGTTTTAAAAGCCAGAGAAGTAAAGATAATAGAATAGTACTACTACTAGTATTTTGGTCTTTGATGTGGTCAATGGACTCAGTTGGCTGCACTTAAACTGACACATTGACTCTTGATATATATTTCAGGCCCTTTAATGTTTTAGTTATTGTATTATGTTAGATGAATGTCAAAGTAGTGAAAATGGTTTGATGGTTTCCTCCCTGAGCTATATAATCATATGCATTTTAAAGCTGTCATGTTGGCTGAATACAATGTTTAAACACCTTTATAGATTCTAGTATAGAAGCAGTGTGGCTGTGAGAATGCATTCGGAAGCAGAATGTCCACTGAACACTGTCTGAATCCATCCTTGTTTAATATTAATGTGAAACCAAGTTGATTCTGACCCAAGATGCATTTCCTGACTTGGGTTTCCCCCCACTTTGACAAACACAAGCTGTGTCTTAACAGCTCTGGTCAGATGAGTGGGGTTTAGTCTCAGGTTAATGTAGTTTTAGAAAGCCCTGCGGGAGATTGATGTACCCATATGGGTTAAATCAAGCAAACATTGGACACATTGATTGATCTGGGCACGCTGCACAATTCACCCTTAAGCATGCTTAGATAACTTACTGTTTTAAATATTCACCAACAGCTCAAGGGCGCTTATATGCTCTTGTCGAAACGTAGGACAAAGCAACACACCTTCCTTTGCCTACAGTTTAGACATGACCGCACACACCTGTATGATGTCATATACTGTAATAGTGTGTCATTGGGTCATGTTTGCATTTGGATTTGACGTGATTGACAGTATGGTAGGGAAGAGTGTATTAGTCACAGGTCCCAGATGCATGGAGGGATTTTTGTTTTTCTTTGCTTGTTTTTATTATTTTACTGTTTGTCTATTAAAGATGACTAGTCTAGACATTACTAACAGCTGCTGGACAGCTGGAGTTTTTGTGTTTGTGGGTAGTGTTTTTGTGAAACAGAAAGCATGTTTCCCTCTTTAACTAGGTTAATGTGACACTGAGTCTGGACTCTACTCAGTCGAACACCCAACAGACTGTAGCCCCCCATACGATAAATAGAGCCAGCATATAACAGCCCATTCTCTCATTAATCAACACTTTCCTTTCTGCATGCAAAACACTTTTTAAGCTGGTGTAGATAGGAAAGACCTAGTGTCAGACTCAGACGAGACATTTATCGCCTTTACATACCCTCCTTTCCCCCCCAAACGCTTTCATCCCCATTCTTTACCTCACCAGACTAGCATAGTCATTGAGCACTCTCTACCTCTTCACACACAACAGATGGCCGTACCCTCCCGGACAAGAGACATGTTAGTTCTGCAGGGAGGTATACTTTACATGTACACGAATTGACTAATTTTTATTTGCATGTAAGCTGGTGACACAGCAGAGCCTTTCACAGATTGACGGCACAACGTTCCTCGTTTCAGTAAACTGCTCCGTACTTCACCATTCCCCTTTCTTCTCATCTGTGTTATCCTGTAACCACTCACAAAACAGCAGGAGAGGCCGTAAAGACCAGAAACGTTGAGAGAGAGAGTCGCGACAACAGAAGTTCAAAATATTCACGTGTCACGTGATTCATGGAGCCTTCAGATATTTCCAGGAAGTTATGTAGAGGGATGGGTACCGAAACCCGGTATAAAAAGAGCCCCGGGGCTAAATTATGAAAGACTGGAGCATCGATAAGCTCCGCCCTTATCGATTCTGCTTTCGGTACTGGAGAAACACGCGGTACGGGCAGACTGTTCCGCACTGCGCGTCTACCCAAACATGGCGTCTCTGAAACTAAACAGATGAGCTGTTTAAATTTCACGAGTGCGCGCAGCCTGTATTTGAATGCTTTTGAAATTCGTGTCCGTCTCCGTTTCGCGTTACCAAAACAGCGCGTCCCCAAAACTAAATGGATGAGCTGTTTTAACATCACAAACAAGCACGGCTTGTCTCTCACAAGCAGAGTCATGCTCGCGCCTGGAGTCGTTGCTCCGGAGCCTCCATGCGCGCGTCTTCCAAAACAGATGAGACATGCGTGCAACCTATATCTATTTGTGTGTGTCTAATTTCAAATGGATTAAATGATGTGACACAACACATTTTCTACTCGTTTATATAATAATAAATAAATCAGCCCAAATAATAGGCCTACTTGATAACATTGAGAGCTTAATAATTTGTCGCTTTACTCACATACATAGGACAAACATAAAAATCTGTCCATTAAAATACACATTTATATTTCAGAAATGTTTTTGTTGCGGGCGGCTATGATGAACCAACCCACTTCTTTTAATACTGCTGGTCCGCGCTGAATACAATTTATTTTACATTGAAGAAAATAAAGCAGTGTTATTCTATCATAAATTCTTTATTTTTGGTCTTATTTTTTATAAAAAAAATATCCAAAAGCACCGATAAGAAAACCGTTAAAGTACCAGACCGATAAGCAGTATCGATAAGAGTAGTAATACCGTTAAAATCTTAACGATACCCATAGTTATGTATTCTCTTTAAATGCTTTATTGCCTTCATTTTTTATTCATTAAATGAATTCTTATATCAAGGTGTTATGCATGCATTGTGACCTGCAGATAGGGCAGGCATGTGCGTGGTTGATAATAGAGGCGCGTTTGTCTGAACATAATGTTTGTTGAAGCACAAGCGATCCTTATAGGCATCATTGTCTCATTTGAGAAACACGTTATAGACCCGAAGTATGCTAATTTCACATTATTTTTATGCAAGCGTTTGAAGGCAGTAGAGCAGACTGTCACTGTAAAAGGTGAATAGTAAGAAGCGAGAGAAAATAGACGTCAGGAAAGAGAAAGAGAGAATATTTCAGGTGTTTTTTTGAAGCCTTTATTAACCTCCTGCTGACTCGAACTCATTAGCCAAGGTTAGTCTCACTGCATGGAGTTCACAAAAAACAATGTTCCCATTCCCAGACGTTCACTAGACTAGCCTTAATAAAGCCTCACTGAAGGGGTATTCGTGGTTTTAGGAATGTATGTGAGGCAGTACACCTATCTATTGACAGTAATAGAGAGTTGCTCCTGCCTAACAGCTTCAACTCTTTTGAGGAGGCTTTTTGGTAGATATAGGAATATGGCTGCACGAACGTTTAAAGAGGCAATGTGGAGATTTTAGAGACATCTAGCGGTGAGCTTGCAAATTGCAAGCAACGTCTCACTCCACCCCTCCCTTTCAAAGCACAACAGAGGCTCTCAGAGGACAAAAATGTTGTCACATTTTCGCATCTTCGCTGAATGATAGTCATGCACCGAAATGCAAATTCTGGGCCGAAACCGATACCAATTCCAAAAATGGTGGGCTTACACCGTAACGCGCGATGACCGGTAATCTTTCCATGTTAATCAGAGGTTTTGTCCTAACCATCCTTGACAGCGCTGCATGACGAGCAACGGCCGTTTCTATTTTAGAAACGGTTTCTATTTCTGCAACGTCGCGGCTCACAGCTCCACCTACACAATGATCTCATTCGATGTAAGTTCTGCACCTCATGAATATTAATCGCCAAACATGGCTGAGGACAGGCTATATAGGTTTGATTACGTTTAGATTCTGAAATTATAGCATAGCGTCCGGTGAGGCGTCACTGAAGTCATGAGAACAGGACGCATCTCTCTGTATGTGCACTCTCCAGCTGCAGCGTGAGAGGGTATGTGGACAGAGAAAAACTGTTCTGATTGGCTGTGTTTTGTGATTGATTGTCGCGTCCTGCCCCTTTTTCACGTTCGGTATGGACATGGATGCAGTGTTACATGATCATCCTTTGATAACAGCTAGAGTGAGTGCGAGCACTGAAGGTAGGATGCCAGATATTTCGGCTTTTATTTCAGTCTATTTTTTTCTTTTGGCCAAAACCGATAATGCCACTTTTGGGCGAAAATGTTCGGCGGACGAAATTTCGGTGCATCACCACTGAATGATATAACGTATTTACGAAATGAGCTCTGTAGAACAGTTTGTCAGTTTAGGGCTACTGTAGAAACAACATAGCGAATTCTATGCAAGGGGACCAGCGGTGTATGTAGACAGAAAAGCTCATTCTAGGGTGATAACATAACGCTTCATTATGTAAGGGCTTTATGCACCTCTGAAGACATAGTTATGTATATTACATTGCATTTCTGTCAATAGATCATCCAAAAAATGTACCCATTGTACCTTTAATACTGAAGTTAGTGGCTCGGTTGATGGAGTCTTGTCTTATAGTTGGTTTTCCAATTGACCTTAGGTATCTTGAGGGTAATTTCTGGTAAGGTCCACACCAAACATTTATTTATGGTGGTCCTTATTTTGTCATCCTGGAACAGAATAACACATTCTCTGTAATGCTGTGGCATTCAAGTTTATTTTCTATGGAATGAATCTGTTATTGTTATGGAAAGGTTGTCTCAGTGGAAACAGAAAACTAGTTGACTGACATTTCAGAAATCAGAATCAGAAAGAGCTTTATTGCCAAGTATGTTTGCACATACAAGGAATTTTTTTGGTGACAGGAACATCCAGAACACAGAAACAGCAACAACAGTACACAGAGACCATAACACAATAGAATACAGTACACAATGATTTAAATAAGGGCCTATGGGTATAAAAAAATTAAGAAATACAATACAATAAACATAAGATAAAGGCATTTTAAGGCATAGTGCTCATTCTAAAACCCTGTTAGACCTCGTTGCTGTCTATGCCTAATATTCAGCTTCTGCACATGGAGTTAAGAAACCCACCATAATGTAAAGCTTTCGTAGAACACACACATTGCACAAATACATGGATAATACATGTTCATAGGCCCATCAACGCTGTCTTTCAGAAGAACCTCTTTAAACCTCCCACCCAACTCTGTGGTATCTCTCTCGGTTCTTCTCTATGACTCTTCAGTCATCTGAGTGCCACTCCAGTGCTACGCAGTTGTTGAAAGAACATTGGTGCCCTTTGAAAACCTCGACTGTCGTGGTAGTTGAGGAACTCCCAGCTGTCTGACACTAAAGTGACCCTTTCAGACCCAAAACGCTAATACGTGACTTTTAAATGCTTGCCTAAGTATATGCCATGGTCTTGTTTGTCATCTGTATAATACATCCTATGTGTGACGTGTGTATAACATACTGTTCATTTTTCACGGTTCAGAGGATTATTAATCACCATAGAGAGGATTTCTGTGTATATTCACAGTTAATTACCCTCTGTGTGAACTGTCTACATGATCTGGTAATTCCACTTCAATTATTCTAGTAAACATTTTAGATGGAGATGGTTATGTTTACATTTTACTTTTCACGGCATGGCTAGGCCTACGCTTCATAGTTTATGATTAAAGATTGTGGGATGTTTAAAAAGTAATTCAGGTTGACCGGTTTTTAGCAAATATGTTTAGTGCAGGTGATGTATTCACAGATTCTGGGAGATGTGTTTGGTTTGGACAAAGGAGCATTTTTTTGTGTGGGATGGTAATTTGTGATTGTGAACTATGAAAGTTGTCTTCTCAATCTCAACGGCTACACGGCCCACCCACTTTACAGCAGGGAGCAGGCTGACTGAGCACTTGACTGGCAGGCGAGACCCACCAACGTTGTAATTTCTGAGCCTGACATCTTAATGCTAATCAATACATGACTCAAAATAGTCTTTTTAAAGTTTCCCTCACATTTACTTGTCATTTCTTTTTCAGATGTTTATGTGATGTAATTTCAGTTGTTAGCTTTGAAAGTTGCTATTTAGATTTGCCTGTAAAATATATATTTTCAAAAAATATGAGATTTTCTTTGATGGACTGTAATTGTTTATAATCCAAGTATATGGAAAAACATGTTTGGGTCCTTATCTAATTTATAAGATTATACCTGCTGGTATATAAATAAATGTAGAATTTGGTGCATTGTTAACATGTAGTTGATTTAAACTGAGAACTTGCAAAATCAGTATTTGATGTTCCGGTCAGTGTGGTATGATTTTTTTTATATCTATATCTAGAAGAAAGCCTTAGCTTTGGTATGTTTCATAGTTTACTTTTTGTCCCTGTGTGATGTGTTGATGTGCCAGAAGCATTTGAAGCATCAAGCTAGGAGCATCAAGAAGGCGTTTAATTCAGGTGTGTCAGATGTCTCTTTCTAGTTGTTACTGCAAGACTTTATAGGCTCAAGTTTTTGTGATTGTACTTTGAGGCACCAATGTCTCTACGCATTTTCATGGCTTTGTGGTTTATTTTTGTCTCTTCCTTGCGCATTTGTGTGCGTGGGTACTGTAGGTGTGCGCTTGCCTGAAGTGGCTCAGATTAGATCTAAACAAAATGGAAACATGCAGCAGGGGGTTGGGCAGGGGGTTGGGCATTACACAAGAGTTTGGCAGTGGGTTCTGATCCATGTCTGGTACCAGCCTCTGGCTGTTCTACACTTACAAAGTAACATGGAAGACTAGGCCTTCTCTGAGGATCTGACCAGGAAACATTAAAACTTATTCCACATTTTGGACCTTAAGCGCCAATCTTTAAATGTAGCTGTGACGACTTTGAATTTTCCTTTGAGTAAGACAGATCCACATGCCCCCATCTCCAAACAGCTGAGCACCATTGTGTGCACCCCCCGCCCCCCACACAGCACACCCCCAATGCCCAGCACAAGCCCTTTCACCCACCCAAAGACAATTTGGTATGTGCTGTTAAACAACATTGATATCTTCTGCCATGGCACATCTGAAAACCAGACGAGGAATGTTTAATAAAATCTGTTTGCATTTTTTTAGTTTAGCAATCTGAAGGTTAGAAATGTTTTAGGTTATGTAGACCTAACAGATAGAAAGCAAGGTAAAGACTTTGTATGTGTTTACTTTTAGACTATTTGACTGCTATGGATTGAATTCGTAAAGGGATAGTTCACCCATAAATAAAAATAAAATAAAAAATAAATACATTTCTTATTTTGTGTTCAATAAAACAAATATATTTGGAAGAATGTATGAAACCAAGCAGTTCTGGAGCACAATTGAGTTGGCACTTAAAAGTGCACCAGAACTGTTTGGTTACAACCATTCTTTTAAATATCTTTCCTTGTGTTCAACAGAACAACAAAATGTATACAGGTTTGGAACAGCTTGAGGGTGAGTAAATGATGACATAATTTTCATTTTTGAATGCACTATCCCTTTAAGCATTCTATACAGACACAAAAACACTGTCAATGTAAGTTTGTGGGTTTCATTGTGGGATTGGTTAAGATACTGCAACCCCACACTGTAAAAAATGAAAAGTTGACTTAACTTAAAATTTCAAGGCAACTCGCTGCACAGCTTTTTTGAGTTTACTCAACTTTTGGCCAAGTATTTCACCTAACTCAATTATCTGAGTAATGTCACATGACTGTCAATTGAAATAAATAGTTGAACCAACTTAAAATAAAAATGCAACAATCAAGTTTCTGAGTTCACTCAACTATGGACTTAGTTGACCCAACTCAAAAGATTATGTTTTATATAAAATTAATATAGAATTGTTTTATTATTATTTACACACTCTTAATACTCAATTCTACTTAATAGATATGTTATATACACACTCTACTTATGTAACTGCTTAAGCTGTTTGTGTTTTAAACATTTAGTGGACTCCCTGCGTCATTTACTTCAGAGCTCAACACTGAGCACGAGCCTCAATCATCAAACATCATATAGTTAAAAAGGAACTCTAAATACCAAAGGTAACTTACAATGACAACAAAAACAAAAATATAGCCAGCAAACACTAAAATAGCAATCATTTTAATAATTTTAACCAGCGAATTGAAAATTCTGCAATGCATGCTGGGAACTTTCAAACACTAGAATTGTTTTTTGAGATTACACAGTTTGGCAAGTTGGTCAAACTTCTTGACGTGCTTTGGACAATCACTTAGATATCTAAGTACAGTCAACAAAAGAATCTTTGTTGGTACCACATTTAGACTAATTATGTTCAGCATACTCAAAATAATACATTCTTCCTCTTCTACTAAAAAACTTTGTTCAAATTACTTTGTTACCTTTGTTGGGTGAACAATTTGAAGTTGTATTTTTTACAGTGCAGTAAGAACAAGCTGTAGGGTTGTCTAAAGTTTGGTGGATGCAGTTTTAAAGCTCTTGGAGGAATTACAGTCAGAAGTTTTCAGTGGAAGCCTATGAGATTTTGTGCACTTCAGGAAAGCCATATGTCCTATCAGTAAGAAAAAAGAGTAAACAGAGACGGAACAGGACAAATTTGGTTTTGAATTTAACTTGAGCTCCTGCACGCTCACAAAACCCAGCAGTCTTCACTTCTCTCACTTGAAGGTCTTGAACAACAGTCACAATGCCAACCCTAATGATTAGTGTCTGTCGTGCCCGAGAACTACTTCTGGATATAGGCGAAAAGCTAACTCTCTGAAGTCACTCTCTGCCATTACTGTTTTAGCAAACCCGAGGCATCTAAGTGATCACACTTAAAACGATAGAATAAAGGCGTCAATCAGGAGCCGTGTGCTGGCAGGGCTTCATTAACTGTGGTCTGATGGCTGCTGTCTGTTTTCTTTAGAACAAAGAAGCGAGTGGACGGGCCATAATGGTGGGTTAGAAATGAGGGATTAGAGGATGAAGGGTTCTACTGTTCTTTCTGGCCACGCTGCCATCTAAAAACTAAGTGTGACTGACAATTGCTAAGAAAGCCTGCCAAAAGAGACTAATTAATTGTTAATTAGTTGCCTTTTCAATGTTGTGCTGAATGCACACATATACAGATGAAGATTTTGAGTTAAATGCTAAAATCTGTCATTTGCTGATGATGCATGAGTAAGTTCAGTGCGGTTGCATTTCCACTGTGAGCAAAACATTGAATATTCACAATTTTATTAATTTTTAAGCTTCGATCCATAACTATTTTTGAACTGAAACTAAACAAAAATCAGCACTCAAAACTGTTTTCTTACCTCAGTCTGATTCGCAATGATAAGCTTATAATAATGATGTGTTATTTAAAGTTTAGAGTATAGAAAATTGTCAAAATTATGTTATTTATGATTTCTCAATACTAAAGAAAAGTGTTGATAGTGTTGATAACTTGCAAGCCAATGTGATATGAGATTTCAGTTTGTTAAATCAATTTAAATTGTATCAAAATGGGATCTTGACAAATAAACCGTAAATGTGTCCTATGGTGTGACCGTGACGGCAACAATTTAGAAAATAACTAACAATAGAGATATACTGTATATCTCTCTTATTCTATTCTATTTTATATTATAAATAAATACAAATATTAATAATATAAAATAATGTATTATTAACAGGTTGTTTTCAACATTTTTGCCGTCACACCTTAGGACACATGGTACAGTTTATTTGTCTCTCTGCAGACCGAAAACTTTTACATGTTGAAGTATTAAAATCATTCAGTTATTGAAAACCATTGCGATATTGCAGTTCTTCACCCTCGTAAAGATAAGTAGTTGACGAAATTTTGTGTATCAAGCAGAGATATAGACGCAAAACTTAAAGATTGCATCTTTAATCATATTCAATCTAATTATTTATTTCTCAATCAATGTTTCCCTTTTTGAAAAAAAAAACCTTTTAGGCCATTTACGAGCAAGGACATAAATATTGAGTTTATATATTGAATATTGTCAAAAGAATGAAAAATATTGAACTGTAATATGACCAAGCCCTGGTCCTGTGTGATGTATTTGCTTTGTGGTTATCGTGTCCACAAGTGTTCTTTGGGTGTACCTCCACTTTCCCCTCCACACTGCTCAACAAACAAAAGGAGTAATGGAGAGGGGGGAGGGAAAGACAAACGCTCCAAGTAGGGAGTTGGTCTGTGTGTCTGGAGGGGGTCTGGGGCCGGGCATACTAGACACTCAGCATCGCAGTCAGAGTGAATCTGCCGGATATAAGAATGGGATGGGGGGCTTTTAATGCGCCGTTGAGTGGACTGGTCACAAATACTGAATTTTTTACCATGTCCACGGTAATGATGGATGAAACTGTGAAATGGGGTGTCTGCAACCGGCTCATGAATAATTCACGAGAGGACTCGAGGGACAGCAATAAGGCGGGTCAGTGTATGGGCGTGGGTTGAATGAACAGATTCTGTTATGACTGAGGGCTTAGTATGATTTAATGGGATTTTATCCTAGTGGCACTTATTTCAAGATCAATACCTTATTGTGGTCCTGGAGAAACATTCTTACAAACCAAAACAGATTTGGGGGTTAGAGGTATAGCTGGGGCTTTAAATAGATTTTCACCAGTCTGTCATTTTTTATAAGATTTAAGAGGTTATGTTTAATAGTAGGAACGAGAGCATCAAAATATCCAATGCCCAAATCATATCATATCATATCATATCATATCATCGTTGTCGTTCCGAAACCTTGGATGTCCAATTTCACTTTTTCTTTTATTTTTTCAGGAAATGGAAAAAATACTGTACTTTTTAGATGATAAAAAAACGTATTGTCAAAGTTGACAAGATATTTGTTAGATGTTAGATATTTGCAAAACCCAGTGACAAACATAAAGGGTGACTTTAAAAAAATCACAACATATGGAGATTCAAGGTTTCAGAAGGAAAGTGACCATAGATTAAATATGTATGTACGCCAGTCCTGATTCCAATCACCACAATTTAAAATGCAAAAAAGTCCACATTTTTTGTCATGTTTTTATCTTGCTTCTCCAGTGTACTGCAGCTGTGAAATGGCCTCAGGTAAAGTTACATAGCAGTGCAACAACGGTAATAAATTTGATGTTGTTAACCTGTTCACGGCACATATAATTTAGGGTTTTTGGCAAAGAACTCTGTATGTTCCTTTGGGGAAAATAAAACATGGTCTGACATAATAAAGCGCAGGACTGAACTTTGAAAGCAGACACCGTGTGCTAACCAGATGTGACGTGAAGCTGCGAAAAAGTTTTTAATATTGAATCCACGGTCGCTTATTACAAAAACTGTCCAAAAACGTGTGATGTTGCATCACATCTGGTTAGGACATGGTTTAAACCTGTTGCATTTAAGATACAGAATCTCAGAACTGTTGTTACTTCTTCTCAATAGATACTGCAAAATTAGCAAGTGGAAACTGAGATTAATATTGATCTCAAATAAAATTAACTAGTAAATTAACTATTTAGATCGATAAACGCCACAGCTACATTTAAAGCATGCGGTATCACTGCTGACAAGTTAAATGTGTTAGCGATTTCCTCTGCCTGTGGCACTAATGACTTTTACTGCCTCCTTTGCCTCAGGATTAAGTAAAAACCGTGAAGGTATCGCTGTCGTGTAGTGAAATACAGCTGCAGCTCTACAGGCTTTTGCATTTAGTTGTGTTAAGTGTTATTGTTAATGTAGTATGGTGCAAGGAATTGTTTTTTTGAAAGATTTATCCACTGTTTTACTTGTTTTGGTAATTAAAGCAGCCTCCATAGCAGGAGAATATACAAAGAGTATTTAAAGGCCCATGAGTCACCTATAATATAAAATACTGAGTTTGAAAGAGACCTTTCTTACAAAGTAGCTCAATGCCAACTCACTTAGTCATCATATCTGAAAATTCAGGACATATGTACAGGCCGGTTGTGAAGGTTTTGCATATGATGGTGTTTGAGAGAAAGCACCTAGCATGTATTTACGCTGCTCGGTTACTGCAGCGTCTGAGTAAAATTTCCGATGTGAAAGAGGAAAACCTGCGCTTTCTGTAACATATAAATACATTTATGACTTTCTAATGTCTTTCTAAAGTCTTTGCAACATAAATGTGAGCATACATATTTAAAGTGCGTATATGAGATGTGTAGATGTTAACCCCTCTGTCTGACCTTTGTGTTTCACAGTAAAAAGCAAAGTGTTAGATGGGTCGATGGATTATTAATGGAGAGAAGAACTCAGCAGGTCAGCAGATGGCTGAATGGCTCGTATCCTCTTGCTGGGAGAGAGAGCGCTGATCTTTGAGCTCCCATTGGCTGGATTTGAATGTATCTTGGGTGCAGCCAGTCTCACATTGACAATATTTTACGATATAACGTCTGGTCTACATTGAAGGTTACAATGGCCAAGAACCACCTACTTAAACGAGAAGGGTCTTTCAATTGGTCATGTAAGGCTGCTACACTCTAAAAATGGCTGGGTTATTTTTTAACCCATAACGCTGGGTTGAGTCCGTTGGGTTGTTTTTTTGGGTTATTTTTCCACATGTTAAACACTTTTTGGGTAGTTTTAGTTTTCCAGGTGTTGGGTTAAACCCGCTGGGTTAATGTGCTGGGTTGTTTTTGCCCACCGCTGGGTTATTTGAAGAGGCTCACGCGCTTCCCGCCCTGAAGACGTTGAGTGTACTACGCAACTTTCATTTTTATAAAGAACAATGGGGCAAAGCCACTGGTTGGAGCAATTTAAAGGTACGTGTTTTACGTTTTAAGTAAATATTTATTGAAATGAGCAGAATTTGTAACATTTTGCAAGGCAACAGTGTCTTAACTAACATTAGTGATGTAACTTAGATGACCAGCAACTGTTACCTCAGATCGCCATTACATAAATTGACTCGCATAGTCCTGTTAAGATGCGCGACACTGCGAATTAATACAATTTTAGTTAACCCCATCACATGTAAGCTAAGTCTATGAACTTTAGTGAGAATTGAACTAAAAGTGAGTCAAACCGGCGAGTGCCCCGCGAGCGCGGTCCAGCATTCCCGGTTCAGGAACGCCTCTCTCGGAGTCCACTCTGGACATTAAGCGGCCAGTCAATTATATTGCTCCCTCCGTTTTAAACCAAACATTTCAATTACTTGCATATATACCTGATGTCAAGACACAGTGCTAAGTGTATCGGAGTATTGTTATTTTATCATTTGGTTTTCTTCTTTATAGATTGGACCAAACGTGGTGGAATTTCTTCACCGGACAGAATTAACGAAGCCCTTTCATTTTGTTCCGCCATGGGAAACATCCGGCATATATCTCAGGCTTTTGTCATTTTGAATGGACAAGTTCTGGAACAAACCACGCTGCTTTCAGCTGTTGATGTATGTTTCAACGCATTTTATGTGTTTTGATGTTAACTTTCCCAGGCAATGCGCTTCTACCTGGGAATTTCTCCAGACTGTTGTTTTCAAATGAAGGGGAATGAATCATCTGCTATTCGATTTCTTCGCTGCTCTTTGCTTGCTGAGGAATAACTTAACTTTTATTTTTTCCTTGATGTTTTTGTTAATATCTGTATTCGTTTAATTTAAATACAGTGAAAGTATACATTTACACATTAATGTTTTTACTGATTCAGAATTCAAATTTGACTGATTCATGAATTATTTTATTAATTCACTGATAATTGTTCTAATTGATATGTGACATAGGTCTGTTGCAACATGTAATTGTGCAGAATTTTATTCATTCGTGTTATCTATACTGCTAGTGTTTGATATTAGCCATATTTTTATTTATTTAGTTATTTTTATTAATTGTCATTTGTTGCTACATATTGTGGAAAATGTTTATTAGTTATTTATAATGTTATTTATTAACATGTTATTTATAATGCTTGTTAATGTTTGATATGAAACATTTTTATTTATTATAATTTAACTATTTTCTTTTATTTAAGCAAATCTATAAATATTGCTGCTACTGACTGTAAAAGTTTAAATTTTTATTAACAATTATTTTTACAGTCAAATAAAACATTTTTTTTTTTAAATAAATGTCAATTGTCTTGATTGACAATGAAGCACAGGAGAAATTAAGAATAACCCAGCAAGAATAACCCAGAATTAAACACATGAATAGTTCAAATGACTACATTTGGGGTTTTTTCAATAACCCAGCATGCTGGGTTAAAATGTGTAACCCAGTGTGCTGGGTTACTTTAACCCAGCATGTGTTCTGTCCAATATTTACCCAGCGCTGGGTTGCCAATTGGGTTGTTTTTAACCCAGCCATGTTTAGAGTGTATGGGCAGCTTTTGAAACTGGAATTTATAGCTGTTAAAAGTAGTACTGAAGTGGAGTATCTTTTTGGCGCAAAGATTGGCACCTAGTATATTTCCAAGATTGGCACTATCGGACTTGCAAACCGTCAAATCCGTTGATTCGTTCTTCCTCAAAGCACTCATTCTCTCAGTCCGGTGCCTTTTAAACACAACTTTGTTTTCTGGCAGACTGGTGCACCCCGACTACTTAAAAATTGCGTAGAAGCCAACCTGTCTTATGGGAGAAGACAATTTTTAGTTGATGCAAACAAAATGGCAAGCAGTAGGCCTGTTTATAAGACAGTCAAGGTACGGTGTGTGGGCGCTCCATGGGAAAGTTATCTTAAGCTTAAGCTTGGGTTGATTTATAAACGTACAAGACCACACATATTTGATCACCACTTTGCTCACTCAAGGCCTTTAGTGCAGAAGCTATAGTATATAGTTGGATTTGACTGATATATGGGCTTGCCCATGTTTTTGCCTTTTTGGACCTCTGACTCCAGATTCTTTTGTGTTTCTGTTATCTGACCCTGTAAAATGTAACATTTCGCTTACGTGCATGTTCCACTGATGTCCACACATGTTTCACATAAATGTCCTGTCTGGCCTAGTTCATTTATTAGGACCCTTGTAATGTAGAGGCGTGTTGGGCATCAGGTGTCCTGACCACAGGCACGACTGTGGTTTGTATTAATGTACATGTGCAGTCAGAAGTGGACCGCTGTACCACCGGTTCCCTTGTCCTGAGGATGTTGTTCTGACTGTAGAAGATTAATAAGTCCAGTGTGTGCCTGAACACAGAGAAACGAGCACTACAGTTCATCTAAAACCGTCAGCCACAGTCCAGTGAAGAAACATCCTGACCCAACAAAAGAATAGCAGCTTCATAGAGCCACAATAAATAGCCAACTGCAAGATCCATGTACTGGCTTTATCTCAATGCTTTCGCTTAAAAGCAGAAAATACTCTGAATGGATAACCGTAGGTCAGCAGCGAGCCAATCCCTTGAAAGAAATGAATCTGTGTTAAACAGGGGCCAGCTCTCTCACCTATTGTGTTTAGCAGCAGGCTTCCTTTTGAAGCTAAAGATGGAGTGGCTTTGGAGGGCTAAATGGCTGCCAATTACAGGGATGCTCGACAAAATAGCCTTTACTCTTCTGTTTGTGTGATACGTCCATTAAGAAGTAAGGGGCAAAATGCACAGTTCCAATAACTAACTGTTCGGAGTCGGTCTTATAAGTGCTTTTTTGCTCCACGTTGGCCTTCTAATGCATCAGCGTTTTAAAAGGCAGATGCTAATGCACACTTCAGTGGCTAATGCAGGATGCTGTGTTCTCCAGTGGAAAGCTGCTTCGTAATGACAGCAACGTCATTCACACACTCTTGTATTTTCTATAATTAAGCACTATTGAATGAGCAGAAGTGCTGTTGTACTGAATAACAGCATGGCTGTGATTATCTTTGGCCCATGGTTAGTGATTAAATCACAGCTATATGTTAAGAACATAGCATCAGTGAAAGTAATACCTTTTGTAATACTAATCATTATTTTTGTGTAAATCTTTCAGTCGTCCCGAGTGTTAAATTATCTTAACATTATACAGTCACTGTTGAAGAGCGGTTACATACGAAGAAGATGCTGTAAATAAAAATATTGTGCAGGACTTGGAGGATTTTTTTGAAGACCAGTGGACAGTTTAACATTTGCAATTGTAAACTTAAACTATATGTAAACTGTCATGTGAAATAATCTGCTCAGGGCCATATTAGATATATTAAAATGTGTATACTGTATATGTGTAATTTTTGTTGAGGGTAAAATTGTGGTGTTGGTCTATTACTATTACTATTTCACACAAGCCGCCATCTTTGACGATAAATCCAGAGGCCAAATTGTAAGGCACATGAAGGGCCGTCCACTTGCAGTTTCATTCATGTGGCTTCCCTGCAGCTGAGGCCTGGAGAAAATTGCCTTTTAGGAAATTGAGTGGAAACAAATTCATTTGCTAGAATGTGAGCGTCTATTTAACAGGAGGCTGCTGTAAGGAGAGCCTGGCTCAACTGTGCCCCTCTGCCCCACACCTCACTGGCTGGCTTCATTACCAACACCTCCATGCTTAGTTTATTCCCCCTCATTGAGATAACTTGGGAAATGGTGCACACACAGGAAGGCACACTCATAACATGTATCATTTGCGAGCAATGTTTAGTGTCATAAAATCTTAAGGGGGAATGTAGGTTGTAAATAAAATGCTATCTTGTAGACACGGGTACACTGAAAGCAATGGAAGTTGTGTAACAGACAGGACTATAATTACCATAAACATTGAGTAAAACACACTCTTTTAAATGTTAAGAGTAGTGGTTTTCAATATTTTTATCAAATATTCTTGATAAGGTGTGTCTGACATTGCTTGTATTGTTAATAACCCAGTCATACATCTTTTTGAGATCATTTAAAGTGGCATCAAGTAATAGCAACGTATTGCCAGGTTTTGAGAAATAATGTGCAGTGAATTAGGTCTTTCTTGTGATTTTAAGGTGTAGAAATGTGTACATTTAGCAAATTGCGATTGCAAGATGTTTTTAAACACGCGAGTTCCCTACTGCGTTCCACTATCTACCTCTGTGAGTGTTTTAACTAAATTATTTTTACACACACTTACATTTTACAAATTACCTATTCACCTTTATGGAACTATTAATCCCTAAACCTGTTAAATCCATGAACTGCCATTGCTGTGAAAAAAAATGTTCCATTGGTATCTTCAGAGTTGACGCGACTCTCTCTCTCAATAGCTCTAGCAGAAACAAAAACTGAAGTTTGCCATAGAATGTTCCAGTCAGACATCTGCTGTTTCTCAGGTCTGTTTGAGGCTATTTTGCAGTCATGGACGACAGCAGTGTCATTCTGATACTACTGTATAAAGCTGTGGTCTGGATTTTGATAGAACATGTGGATTAAGTAACACATAAGTGCTGACATCACACTCCTCTGTCACAAGCCCTCTAACAAGAAGTGGAGACAAAATTTTAAGGCCTTTCTCATGACCTTATGTTCTCCAACGCGTCAATGTTTTTTTCTGTGACACTATCTGCAGATTCTTTCACGTGCAGGTCAAAGCATTAGAGCCTTGATGCCATGGGAGTCATGTGACTTTTCATTCTCTCTCTCTCTCTCTCTCTCTCTCTCTCTCTCTCTCTCTCTCTCTCTCTCTCTCTGTAGGGTGCCTGTGTGTCTATCCTAGGTTTTGTTTAAGTGGAGCACGTCCAGTGGATTTTCTGCCCCATGCTTGTTATCCCCCTTGGCCTGTTGTATCTGGCGGCACAGGTGTTTATTCGAGCACAACGCTCGAGCTTTGTGTGCAAGCTCTGCCATTTGCTCTGTGTTCTGCGGAGTGCGCCGATAAAACGCGGTTGAAAAAGACAAAAGAGCGAGCAATGCCGTCTGAGCTTTTGAAGGTTCGTTCTGTGGGACTGAGTTTTAGAGCTCAGGGCACACATCTTGAGAGTCTGTTTGAAGTGATGACTTTGGGCACCTGAGAGGGTGTGTTTGACACAGAAACAGGGCTTTTTTGTTCACGTTTGTTACAGCGACTCTGACACAGAGATGTGTGGGTATGTGTGTGAAGTGGGATTATCCATAGCAGGTTTGAAGGTGTCACATTATAATAAAGTTGAGATTGTGCCTCTGTAGGGGAAGACATGGCATGCTTCAACACTGGATTACTTCTTTATTCGTTTTATCTTTGTCATGTGTGCATAATCCTGACACAACCATCCCATGTGTGTGTTTGTCCTGGTTCTAGCTCTCTATGGGACGTCGGTGCTAAAAGTCCGGCATGCACCAGTTTGATAATATAGAACAGCTGAATTGCTTATTGGGTACATTTGTTGTGTTTTTTTTTCCGTTTTTTTAATTGTGAGCTGCCAGTGTTAGCGTCTCGCTAAGGTAATGTCACAATACTTTACAGTTTACACAATATTTGCATACATTGTGTATAGTTAATGTATTTGTAGTTGAAATACATTGAACTGTATTTTATTATTGCCTAAAATGTACTTTTTTTAGTCAGTGTTGCGGTTTAGTGCTTCTCATCTGCCATGTTTTATTTATTTTTCCTGTATTGCAATGCATTCTGGGTAAATGCTATGTTATAATTGGGCTAAAAGTGTCTAAAAATCGGCATAACAGAAGCGACAATTGTCTTTATTCCTTTCGTTACATATCAGAGTAAAACAAAAAAGGGAAAAAAAGGTTGGTGGGGCTTGATTTGGTCTATTGGGTACTGATTGGTTGAGTATTGCTAACAAAATGGAGGCAGAATTGAATCTTTTAAGCGATATGTTGCGGAAGGGGGTGAAGAAACGTGTCTCCGATAGCCCCGCCCTTGTGCCATAACTTGTGACAGGAAGAAAAGTGACGGGAGATAAGTTTGTTTATGTTTTTGATTAAAGATTATGAAGGCAAGTGAACCAAATTAATTGAATTAATCAAAAAAGATCAATGAAGTGCACGGATAAATCATTTATTAAAAACACTACAATATTCAAACAAAAAATAAAGAACAGTTTTGATTTCATGGTGACTTTTTAAAAGGCGAGTTTTAAACAGCGTCAGGTGCACACCTATGAGGCCTTAAAATGCTGTCTCTGTAGGCAGCTTACTAGGTTTCGAAACCCCCAACACTGATCTTCTCTGGATTGAGCTTCAATAGAGTGTGGGTTAATGCCGTGTTAGGACGGGCAGCTATGGTCGTCGGAGTGCAGGTAGAACACCTCTAATGAGGGATTTAGAACCTAATTTTCAGCCTACGTGAGCTGTATTTTTTACATTTTACTTTGAAGTCTCCGTGAGCCCGCTAAACCTTGCTGAAAGGGTTCAAAGATCTATGAAACAGACACGGGCAGCAGGAATTCTCTCACATGTGGTCACGGGCAAAAACAGCAGAAAGGAGAAGAAAAGAAAGAAATGATTAGTGAGGAGAGAAAGTCAAACGGAACCTTTAGGAGAGAGAGGGATTGAAGGTTTTATTGTATTTTATTATAGTTAATGTAGCTCTGTATGAGAAGAATAAAATGTGATGTGTGCCTTCGTTTTAGGTCGCATCAGTTGTCGTGAGCATATGTTTAGCACTTTATGTGTTGATATTTTTATGAGTCATTGTGTGCAGACCTCAATTTGCTACAATCCTCTTATTGACTGCAGTAAACCTTTTCTAATGAGAAAAATAGTGGCCGTGGCTTTCATCTTTCTCTGCGATTTTGATTGGATGTATAAAAACAGCCATTGCATTTTGAAATAAAGCTGGCAGCAGACTGACAGTTGAAGGGGAGGAGTTAACGGATGCTCCCTCCAAGCTGTCTAATATACGTCATTTAAGATGGATAGTCACTACAGGGCAGAGGTGCATTTTCATATTTTAAAGGGGTCATATGACACGGCTAAAACAAATATTATCGTTTGTTATGTAATGCAACGTGTATACACGATTTAAGGTTCAAAAACGCTGTATTTTCCACATACTGTGCATGTTTGTATCTCCTCTTTGCTCAAAGCTCATCGCTCTGAAAAGCGAGGTGTGCTATGATTGGCCAGTTAACCAGTGTGTAGTGATTAGTCGAATACTGCAAGCGTGTGACGGAAATGTAACACCAACTCTTACCATATTTGGAACATCAGGTTCCAAAGCAATTGTACTGACAGGTTCGCCCACCTCACTTGTGTATACATTTGGGCGGTCTTAGTCAACTCATACCATGAACTGACGTAGATTTTTGGGGTTGTGGTTACACAAGGCGTCTCAGGCAGGTCTGGGTGAGCATTCGCTTTTAGATAGAATGCATCTTTTGTTCCGACACTTAAATCTTTGCAATTTTACGTGTCTAATACATGCATGGGAAACTTGTAACACATATGACCCCTTTAACTGAAGATTATGAGGGTACACAAATTTAAAAAGAGAATGACCCACATTTATAAACTATTTATTTACAATAAATGCTGCAATATTTCATGAAAAAATAGGCATTATAATTGTTCATTTCACTGGGACTTTAAGTTTGTTTTATTACTTAATGATAAAGGTGGAAAGACTTGCAACATTTTTTTAACCCCCAATATCGATTATACAGTATTATGTACTTAAATAAAATACTTAGTGTGACCGTTATAGTTATCAAATTCTCATCCATGATAGTGCTCTTGATGTTGTACCAGCCAATTTCAAATGGACAAAAGGTTTTGTTGTTGTGGTCATTCCTTTTAGCAGCGGTCAGACATTTAGACGCTATGTTCTTGTCCTGCAATGCTGCTTACATGCGCATCACGACAAACAGACAGACAGTCTCTTTTTAACTTGCGGTACTCTCAAAATTTTGAAAGCCAACCCACAATGCACCGGGTTGTGATGAAAATGAGATGGTGCTCGACAACCGCTTGCATCTCTTTAAGACCTCTTTTCAGGAGTCTTTTTATTGCATTCAATTCATTTTAATAATATCAACAGGGCTGTTTGAGTTTTGAGTTTATGGAAAGATTTTGTATCATCTTAAGAACCTTGAGCAGTGATGATTTTGAAAAGACGTCACATTCAGAATGCAAATCCTATTAAAATTAAAAAACGTGGATCATTTCAAGATTTCAAATGGATTCATGAGCTCAAGCAGAAATGTATACCGATACCGTTCGCCTGACAAAACTGCACAATAAAAGTGCCGAGGGGTGGGGGAAAGAGATGGAGTAGCTTTGCATATATTGTAAATATGGCTCCACATGCCCAGAAATGAATGTTTGATATCGTTTTTTCGACTGGCTGGGCGCGGCACGGTCTATGGGGCCGTTCATTCTTCATCTAAATAGCCTTTCCGGGAATGCACACCGCTGCTTGGAGGCTGAAGTCCACTGACTGCTGCTGTGATGGAAGTGAATGGTAGGCTGCGTGGAAAAGGACAGCGGCATTAAGTAAAAAAAAAACGCTACTACGGTTATTTATTGATGGAGGGAATTATGCCTGAAGACAGAGATTGTGCTAATGATGCACTTGCTCTTTATGTTTGCTGGGGTCCAGTTTTACAACGATCCTGTTGCAACCAGTACAAATTACATCCGGTGGTCTATGGACGATGGGTTATTTGCTACTCCAGGGTCCTCCATAGTTCCTAATGCATAACCACAGTCAAATTACCCCCTTCAGTTCATTATCCAGTTCTGTGTACCTCTTTTTATTTCCTGCTGGCCTGTTTTGTTCTCGACCCAGGAAACCATGTTGCCCATCTACCCCTCTGGATATCACATGCTACGACTTTCTCTACAAGGAATGGACATGATTAATTAGAAATGACAGCTGATCGACCATGATAACACAACAATTTTACAAGTACTTGTCTATTTTTCAACTTTTTGAAAACATTTAAAGGTCCAGTGTATAACATTTAGTGGCCTCGAGCGGCGAGGTTGCGAAATGGCTCACTCCACTGCTCCCTTTTGAACAGGGTTTCCGCGGGGTATTGAAAAGCATTAATAGTCATTAAATGGATTTTGATCAAATTAAGGCCTTAAATGGCATTAAAAAGCATTAAATTTAAATTCTGAAGGCATTAAAATTATAGGAAGTTTTGAAGAAAAAATAATATTCACAATTTATTTTGAATGAACTTTACAAGTGATTTGCTGTCGCAAAATTGTACATTTATGCGCTAAAAACACGGAACCAGTTTGGTAACTGCTTCAGGCCGGTGCGGATTTGCGGTAACGCCGGATGTTTGGATAGTGGTGGGATGAGACCTAGCAAAGAAGATGCACCATGGGGAAGTGCAAATTCCAGGAGAAGTGGTTGGAAGACGATGATTTTAAGACATGGTTGCAGCCCGTTCGTGGTCAACCAGGTGAAGGATTTTGCAGTGTTTGCAAAAAGAAAAATGTAAGATAGCTACAATGGGTGTAAACGCCGTTAAATCACATATGCAGTCTGATAGCCACAAATCGGCTATTAGGGTCACACAGTCGCAGCAATTTACTATGTCTAGTTACTTTAATGCGACCAACAGAGTACCCTCTGCTGCTACTAGTACTGTATTACTTATATACCTATAAGAGTTAAGAGGTTCAGAGTTTTTGCTTTACTGTTCAGATGATGGAATTTGTTAGCTGATAAAGCTAATGTTTGTACTGTGGCAGTACAATTTACAGAAAGTTAGTTATGGCCTGATATTTCACTCTGTCTAGCATCCAACATGTAAGTGATTGGTACTTTGATGAATCAGTATTGAAAGTGTAAATGTTACTGCAAATAAATGTTTAAGCTGTCATCGGAGTCATTTCTAATTCAGGTTAGTCGTGGGCCCGTTACGGCATTAACCGTTTTAAAAATGGCATTAAAAAAGGCATTAAAAGGCATTAAATTAAGTTTGGTGATAACTGCAGAAACCCTGTTGAAGCACTATGGTGGCTGACACAGAACTAAGATGTCGTCACGTTTTCGCTTCTTTTCCGAAGGAGATAACATATTTATGAAATGCTCTCTAGAGCTGTTTGTCCATTTAGGGATACTGTAGAAACAAATGGCAGATTCCAGGCAAAGGGGACCCGTGGTGTATGTAATAGCTCATTCTAAGGTAATAAAAACATAATGCTTCATTGTGTAAGGTCTTTATACACCTCTGAAGACATAGTTATGTATATTATATTGCATTTCTGTCAATAGGTCCTCCAAAAAATTACACATTGGACCTTTAACACCAGTTTATACTCGGTAACAGCCATATACAAACATGCCTGGAGACCGTGCCATTGTGGTTATTTCATCCAACACCATTTGCATCAACACTGTGAATCCTTTTTTTGTGTCATCAAAATGCCCCCTCCTATTTTTCAATAATTTGCATATAACCCTCACATGCATGACACATCCCTACATCACACACAGACTTTTCCTGTATATCTACTTGCCCCTCATTAGTCATTCTGCATGTCCTGTTGTAGTCAGGTCTCAAGGGTTGGATGCGTTGGTGTTGCTGGTCTTTGCACACGTAGCAGGCTTGAAAGCTCTTATGAATGTGAATCAAGAGGGTTTTACGTATGGCTCTGCTCATTTAGCTCAGAGGCTGGGGCGTTTAGGCTTCGTTTCATTTGTAGCTTTGCTTTCTACTGCATACATAGACAGCCTTCTAAAAGAGCATCATAAATTGGAATGGAACCTCACAAGTGGCCGCACACAAACATTTCAAAATGCATACACATTCCAACTAGGAGACCATTGGGCTGAATAGCTTAACCAGTTGGCATCAGCTTGGACAGATGGGGAGACCAGCTTAAAACCAGTTAAGACCAGGTTGGCCATTTTAAATATCTTTTGGATGCATTTTGCAACTGGGCTAATCACAATGCATTATGGGATAGCTTTCTTCACAAAAGCAGGACCCTTTTGGGTGTCTGTAATGATTGCGTGCCCATGATGTCCTAAAACGCTCCCTAAGTAGGCAGCTCATTAGGTTTCGGAACAGAGCCTCAGTCTTACCGCAACCTATTTAACAGACTGGACCAGGATTCTCCTCTGACATCCCCACAGAGGATGTCACGTCTCTGCTCATGGAAAGCTTTTATATTGATCTAATCACAGACCAAGAGCTTATTGTGTCTTACTCCTCATTTCCTGGCCTCCCGTCGGGACTGGAACTCACTGCCTTTTTCTCTTCCTGACATTGAGCAGTTAAACAGCCAAATACAGTTAATAATTTTCTGGACTCATACACGTTTATAGGGAGCAACACCAGTACAGCTGTGCCTCCAGCTGCTTGCACACGCGCGCACACACGGAGGAAGCAGCGTGTCACCCCCCGTCTGCGTGTACTAAAAGATCTGTGTTGTTTTTACGTGGCACAGCTGAGGTACTGACTGGGGTCCCTGTCCTGACCTGGAAGAGAACAACACACACACACACACACACACACGTTGGTGCTCCTATAATTACAAGGACCTTCCATTTACTGAAAAGCCCATTCATGAGCTATAAAGATATTTTCTGTCCCCTAGACAGAAACCTTATTGTATTTGCATTTGTTCTATTAATAACATAAAGTAGTTGCCAAAAGTGAGGTTTGAGGGGTACAATATTTGCTTTTAATTCCTCTTCAGGTTCAGGGTATGGTACAACATGGACAAAACACTAAACCTTGAAGGTATTTATTGGACAGTCTGTTTGGCAAGACTACAGTATATCAGGCAATATGGGCTTTTATTGTAATATACAAAAATAGCTTACATAAACGCTTATACTACATTTTTTTGTTTAATTAATTGTTGATCCTCTGCTGTGGTAATATAGTGTAATTCTAATTTGATTAATTGTATATTTGAACCAATTTATTATGGATAAATTGGTATGTTACGTCTCGGACTCCCAAACAAAAATCATATTTTTGCATAATAAATTGCAAAAATATACCAGATTTAAAAAAAGTTTGTGTGTTTATTTTAATATATTATACATTGTAAACTGCTTAAGCTTGTTATTCAGTGAAGTTGACCAGATAATTAATAATTTAGCTACTCTTGTCTGAACATTGCAAGCTGGAATTAAGGAGGCCTCAGCTGTGTCAAAAAGGGCATGAAATGCGGATAATGTAGCGCACTTCAATGCTTTAATGTGGATGCAATTACAATCCCAGAGATGCTCAGGTCTGTTTGCTTAAATATCTGTTTATGCATTTTGGCACGCTTAACTAGATGCACCGAAGCTGGCTTGCACTTCTCAAATCTATCCTCCAGTGAACCATATTATTCCCACGTTCCTCCTTATCTCCAGTTGGAAAGGGATTCTTAAATCTGTAGCACATAAATCATCAGAGCTCTGTTAAACTTGCAAGCTGTTACATGAGTCATCTTGACATTTTGTCTGACTCAGCTCAGTTATAAGATCGTAGTGTATCAGACAGAAATCCAGCACCTTGAAGTATTAATTTAAGTGGTTCCGCTCTTTAAGTCTATAATCACAATACAAGGCTTAATGGTATAATTAATCTAATCATGAAAATTGGGTCATGATTTACGCACTCTAATATTAAATATGCTATTATTTTTCTGTGCCATTCAAAATATTATACTTTATACCTTCAGAAGTTGCTAGCTTTTTCTAAGGAAAAAACATAAAAATATTCAAATGTGTGCCTCACGTTAAGTTACAACATGAGTAAAAAGGCATCATTTGGCATTAATGACATTAAATAAGTTGTATAGACTACTATTTGGACTACTTTCAAAAGGACGTACTTGTGAAATGGCATGAAGGTGAATATAATGACAGACATTTCATTTATACATTTAATTGTTCATTTTGAACAAACCAACGATATACAGCCACCACGAAAGCCCTATGTGCAAGTTACAATCATAAAAGTGTGGTTAAAAATGGAAGATGCCCCATGTGATGTAAGACTCGGGTCACACGGTCACGCAATAGCATTGATGACCACATGTAAAAGGGGCCCAAATCTGTTTAGCAAAGATTGGATTTTTGGTGTTCACACCGCTCAGAAAAAAATAAGATGTGTGCTACGTGTAGACAGAAAAAGTTGGATTTGGGGCCAGCCTTCAAGTAGCATTCTCTCTCAATACGATTCTCACTTCAGGTCATTGGACCGGCCGCTAAATCCTAATTGGCTAACATTTCCCGCCCGGGCCCCTCTGTGCTCTCCGTGTGAGTGAGTGTGTGCACTCCAGCTAGCGTCAAATGAGCAGAAGATATTTTAGTAATTGCTCTGCTGGGTTTGGAGCTTGTGAGGTGTGGTGATAGCGATAATGGCCTGGGCCAGTTTTTTCTCTGAGACTGTTGCTGTTAAAACACCAGAGCTGAGTGTGCATGTGTATTTGTGAGGGGCATCGAGTTACTCTCCTGTGCCCGGCTCCGTGGGATCATGGCTTGTGCCTATACGCACTGACTCTCCATTAAAGTGGTTTAGGGCTCGAGGTGTGAGAGGCAATTAAAGCAAGACAAACAGCAGACATGGGAGAGAGAATGTGGGAGTCTCTCATGCACCCGTATTTATCAGACTACAACCTTGAATTTTGTGCTGACCAAAGACTAGACTGTACTCTCCATTTCCCTGAACTCTGCATTGTCTCTATAGCTTATTCTTTTTGGTACACAGATGCTCTGATTGCATTAGATCCAGTCTGATCTAGGTTTTTATATGCTGGTATCTTTGTCATTTATCTGCCCTTTAATTGTTGGCATGTTTTTGAAGTGGCTGATGTTTTCATGTTCTCTTCTTGTTCCCGTGGGACTCTCCTCGCAGCCATTTGTAGGGTAATGGTAGGATGGGTGTTAGCTCTGTATCATTAGTGTATACTGCCCAATCACCAAGGGTTTAGATTAGTAATACACCAGAAGTGTCATTCTCTTTCAAACCGTGGAAGATTTTGGAGCCAGGGGGATTTCAAATTCAAGATGTAATTTGCAAAAAATCCAGTTTCGGATCTTTAGCATATTTAAAGCTGCAGTCTGTAACTTTTGCCTCTCTATTGCCATCCCTGTTGAATAAAATAAAATTTCTAACTAATTTACATATTTATATCCACACTGAGTGTTGAAAAACGTCTGACGTTTACAACAAAATTGGACCCAACAGCACTAATTCTAAATTAATATTTTCAGTTTACAGATTGTATCTTTAACTTTTTACCTGCCTTTTTGTTTTCCAATAAACTCAAGCGCATCTTTCACTTATATTTCGCCAAATCCAAGTGATAGTTCTCCATCAGAGTTATTTTTTATTTTTCATGTTAATTTTTATTTCCATTTTAGCAATTTTGTAATGTGCTTTAGTCATTTTGTTATTAATTCGTTTGTTTTTTTATTTTCGTCTCACTTCTAGTTACACCGGCAAGAAAGGTTCCTTCTGTTTTGTAGTTACACACAATAAACTGCTATTAAAATGTATTGTATTTGAAGCCGTTAAAGACTCATTTGCCTCGATTTGTCGAGAACACGATTTGTTTGAAATGCAGGTTTTATATGTGATCCAAATTTAATACTGCAGAGCGATGGCGGGCCCGAGTTGGTTATTTTGGTGAAGTCTTCCATGACCCACATGAAAATGCTGCTTTCAGCAGGTGCTTTAAAAAGAGGAACGAGCCTGACGTTCCAGTTAAACATCTCAAAAGTGTCTCTGGATTTAATGTCATATGAAATCTTCATCCCGCTGGAATCAGACTTGATGGTTTATGGTCACTTTTATCTACTGAATGACAGGGCTTAAATGCTGGGATGTCACTCCAGGCGTACGGGAAGTGCGTAATGGACTTTGGTGCTGTTAAAGGTTCTAAACTCTGTTTGATCAAGTTTCATAATAATATGAAAGCTTTTTGGCATATTTTGTAGGCCTACTGATGAAACTGCATTTTTACTAGTGGACGTAGAGGGACAGTTTGCTCAAAAAGGAAAATTCTTTCATCTTTTTCTCACCCTCATGCCATTCCAAACCTGACTTTCTTTCTTCTGCAGAACACAAAAGATACTTAGAAGAATGTTGGTTACCAAACAGTATTAGCCCCATTGACAGGACTTCATGGCATGGACACAAAACCACTGAGACATTTCTCAAAATATATTTTTTGCGTTCCAACAAAAAAATGAGTTTTGGTTGAACTATCCCTTTAAATGATTGTATAGTATAATATTGTATATTTTTCTTTTATAAGTGATTCTGAGAGCTGTATGAGGAAATTAAAGCTTCAAATACTGTTCATGCGTGAGCCAGCATACAGTAAGTGTCCATGATCTGTGCTGTGTCTGTCACTCCCTGCGGCAAACACCCCCCTGTGTGTGTTTTTCCAGTAAATGGCCTTGTTAACCCAACGGTTCCCAGCCCTGTTCCTGGACAGCCCCCAATGGTGCACATTTTGGCTGTCTCTCTAATCAAACACACCTGACTAACTCATTTACAGAGAGGTCCATGATGTGAACATCCTAAATGTTTACTGTTGGGGGTCTTCCAGGAACAAGGTTGGGAACCACTGTGTTTAACCACAGAAGCTAATAATTTTCCTCTTTCTATTATTTTTAAACAGAGGGAAATGTAGACTATAAAGTGATATTTTTTAAGGATATGTGCATTAAACAAATATGTAAAACACAGAATTTGTTTGTCCACAGTTTCAGATTGACCCTACGTGTCTAATTGGGCTGTTTTTTGTCAGAAACATTATTCCAGGGCATTCAGTTTTATTCCTGGATGGCCACATTTATCTCGAATTAAACACAGCTAAACCAGCTCATCGAGGTCTTTGGGATTACTTTGATCATTTAAAGCAGGTGTGTTTGGTTAAGGTTGGACCTGAACCCAAAATTCCCATGTGCTTTGTTGTGCCATAGAGAAAAAGGTAACCCACCTCTCTATCAGTACTCTATTGAGTTGTTTGTATGCTGTTTCACTGGTGGTTAGCACAGTTTCTGGAGTGTCTGCGTGTAGGCGGCCGGTATGAGGAAAGCACAGGCATATATGGGTGGGAGTTGGATGCAAGAGGGAAGGAAACAGATAAAGAGATAAAGGCCACTTTCAGTCCACCGCAGGAAAACTGTCCCAAAGATGCAGATGCGTGCGCATATTTAGGAGTAATTAAATCACTGATGTCTCTTCAGAGCCATGGGGAACGCTCACCCACACACGCATAGGCACTCATTGTCACAGACCAATACCAGACGTGACACAGCAGCAGATGGGCTGCATCTTTTACACGTTACAGATTGGACAATGAGATCTGAGGAATGGCTTTCTCACCGTTCCCTCGACTCCAACTGTTCACACTTTTCTTCTCTTGATCTAAATTTTGTCAGACTCGGACAGGCTATGGCGCAGATAGAATGTCAGTCAACAGATTTTCCTCTGTTCAGCGCACCTATAATCTTACAGATGCAGGTGGTGTAAAATTCTCAAAAGCACAGACTGTTATTTCTGGACAAAAGTTTAGACGCACTTTTTTAATGAATTTGTTTCCCTTGGCTTTGTAATATAGCATATAGCTTGCAATAGTTACAAGCGATATGCAAATTTACAATATTTCAATACTTTCCTTATATTATACAGCCTTTATTAAAACAAAAGTTGGAAAAATCGAGATCAATCTTTATAGTTCACCAGTTTTTCTTACGTCTCTTTCTCTCTCTTTTTCTCCAGCGTGCTCTTGCTTAGCCCAGCGGCAGGTTACCGTGCAGCCGGGACCCCTGATTCGAATGGAAGGCTCTCACATCACCATCTGGTGTAACGTAACCGGCTACAAGGAAGGGGTGGAGCAGGACTTTGAGTGGTCCATGTACCTTTACAACGCTCCTGATAGAGAGATCCGCATCGTCAGCACATCCCAGCAAAACTATGCTTATGCTTTGTACTCCCAGCGCGTCAACAACAAGGAGATCTACGTCGAGAGGTTGAGTGGCGACTCGGGCCTGTTGCACATAACCAAGCTGCGGGTCACTGACCAGGGCATGTTCGAGTGTTACACCCCCAACACTGACAGCAGCTACCTGGGCTCTTACAGCGCTCGTACCAACCTCACTGGTGAGTCTGATTTTTTGTTTAGAAATAGTTCACCCTGTTATCATTTATTTCATATTTCATTTATCTAGTCATTTAAAACCTAAATAACTTTATGAAAAACTTTCATATAGTGTGTTGTTATAATGAATGAATGTGGCTTTTTTTAGGGATGCACCGATATGTAAATACGATAACGATAATTCTTTAACATCGGAAGCCGATAACCAATATGATGGCCGATATACAGTTTCTAAATATTTATATAACATTTTCTGAGACTAAAACAAAAGGCAAAAAGTGGATAACTGCTTTTATTTTAAAACATTGACAAACAAGGTAACCATTAGTTCTCATTTTCCCCTGAAAATCATGTACCAAGACTGCTTTGCACTAGTTAAAGATTCTTTAACTTTCAAACTTTTCTGGTTTCATTTTTATTTAATAAACAAATGATAGCTGTTCTTCCAGAGCAACCCAGAAAAGTGTTCTTAATAGCCACGAGTCTAAAATGTCTCAAGACAGAAAGCATTCAAACAGCAGTCTGATTCAAACAAGATGCTTTTGTTCGTATAATTTACACATTCATAAATATCTACATACTGAACCTACAACAACAATGTTTTGCTAATAGCAGTAAGTGAATGATCATGACAGAAAGACAGCACTGTACTGTATTTTAACTGTTAGCAGCGGGCCGATACGATACCATTAAAAAAGACCATTTATTGGCCGATACAGATACCCTAGCTTTTATGCTTAAAAAATAATGCAAATCATGCCAAATAGATTAGATTAGTTAGATATTTTTCATGAACGACTGTTCCTGTCTGAATGATTCGGTTACATATTGGACTTAGCCGTTCTCTTAGTCCTTACTAAAAGTAGTTTCACCTATAGTACTTTATACATTTAGTCTGGGATGTGCTAGATTGAGATTTGAAGCGTGCTTGTATTTGTAGCCTTGAGCCTGAAGCCTCTTCAGCTTGTCATCGCTCATGTTAATGGATCTGCACTAATTGGTGAACTTTTAATGCCTGAGTGGATTTATGTTGCACGAATCAGTCACTATTCTGCCGGAGTAATGGAGAAGCTACCTGACAGAATGCCAGTCCATCTGTGTGCCAGCCCACCCTGTTATTAAGTAGGGCACAGACCTTTAATGCTGCCATGCCACCTGCCACTATCAAATCAGTATCAATAGTCCTCTTTATTATAATTGTAATTGAACTTTATGCTGTCAGCTCACACACGACCCGTTGCCTCATCTGTTTGTTAGACATTGAAAGTCAATCCTCCCTTGTCGCACATGTTTATGTGAGTGACCGTAACTTGAAACACTCATTGTTAACAGTACGGCTGTTGATTGTGACTAACTGTGTGGGTTTAACTGTTACCGGCAGACGTGTTGTATGGCTCACGTGCACCTCGTGACGTCTTGAGAAGCCGCATTGTAAGCATGCCTGCGCAAAAGGACATGTGGACCAGCAGGAATTGTTTTAATATGGAATAGGTGAGTCACGAGTCGTGTTTAGTGTGGGCCGGGGGCCGTCACACTGAGCGCCACCTGTGCACGGAGAGGCATGTTGCTCTACACCCCCATTCTGGGATTGCTGTTCTCCTTTTTGCTCTCTCCTATGCTGTGTTCACATTGTCATCGGTTGGGATTAGGATTTACTGATTTATTAGGTGTGACTTCCAAATTACGTTATGAAATAGAAAATAATCGCATTAAAATTGGCACAGCCACAAAATATCATGTTGCTCTATATCGCCGGTTTCTGTGCTCTTTCTATTTTCTAAGTGGCTTAAATGGGCCAGTCTGATGATGTTGAAGCTGTTTATAAATATTAGAACATTATATATTATATAATATATTTTATGTTAATGAAATCTATTATAATTTAACCCACTGGAAATGTCCTGGTGCTTCCTATAGTGTGATTTATTATTTTTGAAATAAGACATCATCCTCCATGACATCTATAATTCCAAGACTCATCATGTTTTTCTACAAGTGCAACAGTAAAAATGTCAAATTTATGCTGTTCTGTGTCTGTTACTCCCAGCGTGGACTTTAACTAATACAGCAGGATTTCATATTTCTAATTAATGCGGTGTTGATCTAAATTTAATCCCTCCTCTTGGAACAGGGTGAAACGGGACTTATAGTGTGTTTGAGGGAGGGGGTGTTTGAGCGTGGCAGCGGTGACCTTCACAGCTGTTCTTCAGTCTGATCTTTCCTCACATCCTGAAATTCCCACACTGCATCGGCATCAACACAGCAACTGCGCGGAAACCTCCTCATATCGCTGTCAGACAGGACTATGCCTGAATGCCAGGCTGAGGTCAAAGGTAAAAGCTGTGGTAAAGTTCATCATCTGTTCATCTGTTTGATGAGCAATGGAGGACAGGAAGAATGTAATACTTTGTTGGAACACAAAACTGTATTTTTAGTATTGCATAGTACATTGTTTATACAGGACTGGAAAGAATATCAGAATCGTCACTTCCCTCAAATTATTTCACTCATCACAGTGCATTCTGGGATGGCTTATCTGAAAAGGAAACATGTAGTGCTCCCTTAGATTTGGGCATAATTATGCTTCCCACTGTTTGGAAAAGTCATCGCTTATGGAGTGTGCCTTTGATGCCTAAAAATGCAGTCTAGGTAGACATTTACATTTACATTTAGTCATTTAGCAGACGCTTTTATCCAAAGCGACTTACAGAGAGTTCAGGGAGCAATAAGCGATGTGTCATACAGGAGCAATAGACAACTCGCTCGGGTTTGGAACAGAGCCACTGTCAGGAAGCCACGTATGTCAGGAGTAACTCTACTGATCAAAATTGTCAGCTATAAACCAGTGTTGTTAGTTTGTGTGTGTATGTGCAGGATGTTCCCACATACTGTCATGCAGACTGTCAAGGTTGTGGGTGTGTGTGGGATGCCACAGAGTCACGGGTGGGTGTGCGTGTGGCATTTTTAAGTTAAGCTAAGCTAACAGCTGAGGCATGTTGATGAAATGTTGCTGATGAAATTGTTGACTGTGGTGAATGTGATATCAGATAGATTTGACATGTTTTAGATATTAGTATGTGTATCTTCATGGATTAATGGATGATCTGCGTGCTTTATATCTAGGCTGGCATTGTGTGAGCTGAATGTAGGACAGGACTGGGTTTCGTTTGGTTAACGCAGAAAGGAGTTCTAGCTGTACTGATTGTAAGCTGTATTTTTAGGAAGTGAACATGAGGTGAGGGAAGACAGCAGATACTCACTGGAGCCTCTGTGTGTCTCTAACCTCTTAACCCACTTCCCCACGGCCTCTCTCGAGTTACAGGACTACACAGCAACCCCCCTGTGCTTTTTATTCCTCGTCACTATAAACTTCCATCAGTTCAGCTGCTGCGTGCTGTTGTGTAAAAAAAGAAAAATGAAGAACTGTTACTTTTTACTTTTATCATTCTTTGTTTTTTTGTGTAATGAAAGTCAAACACAGGATATACTGTATAATAATATCCTGTATATAGCCAGAAGCAATTTGGGGTCAATCTCTCAAAAAAGAACATACGTGTTATATTTTTAACCAAAAGTTAAAAGAACAAAATAGGCTTTATTTTCGTATATAATATTAATATAATTTCTTATTTGTGTGACTTTTAGGTTTTTGGCATAGTTGCTTTAATTTGATAAGAATTACAAAATAATCATGTAAAATAATAATAATATACTATAATTAAAAAAATATTTTAAATATACATATATAGCATGTAATATTTGTTGTTTTGCCTTGCTGAATTAAACAAAAAGTATTACTTTATTATTTTATATAACATGATTGCATTATAAAAATAATAATCACTTTTAAAAAAATTACAAAAGTTACACATATGTGCTTTAATTGTCATAAATCTACAATGCAACTTGGTTCTACACATAAAATTATTTTCTTCTTCTCAAAGGTTTTTTTTTTTAGATATTTTATATGTAATACTGATGTATTTTCATGCACTTCCTTCTAGTGTTACTGAAGTCACAGTAGTTTTGTGCGATCTATGAAAGAAATATCATAGCTTTATCTATTATCTCCTCTCGTTTAGTCCTTCGAGTATCTGCTGTTTATTGTGGTAGTCTATATCTGCTCTCCGGCTTATGATGAAATGACATGATTTAATTTAGTTAATTTCTTCAAAATAAATGGTCGTCTCTACATGTGCTTCTGGCGACTGGCTGTTTCTGATGCCAGTGGGCTGAGGCGAATCACTCTCTGCTATTGCTAAAGAAAAAAAATGGAGCAAATGGGGGAACATCCTCAGCTAATCTGCCTCATTCAGCTGCAATGATTTATTAAACAGCTGCTGCTGAGGAAGATTTAGGGTTTTGTCATTGTACATTTCAAATGTTTGTCTCCTCGCTTGTTTGTTTCTTTTGTCCCCATGATGCAACTCTGTTCAAACAAAAGCAATACAACCACTACTGGGTTTTGGGCACCGTGTCGAGTTTTTGTTTTGCTTTTGTTTATTTATCTATTTGTTAGTTAACATTTTATTGAGTTGAGCTCCAGTCACACAAATCTCTTCCTCAGTCACCACCAAACTGTGTTGTGTGTGTTTGCATGTGCTGATGTGACTTTTTTACCCTTTAATTTCTCTCTCTTCCATGGTGTGGTCTTTGATCTCAGGTCCATATGGGTCTCACGGGTCCCACATATGACATTATTTTGATTCATTCCTTTTTCATAAAAAAACACATACCTTAGAGATAAGTTTTATCACATCAAAATGGGAGTTAGCTTATGTTTGAGGTTAGAAAGTCATAGATTCCTGCTGAGGAGATATGGAGCGTGTCTGTTTGCTGGAGAACGGAGCTGATATGCATGTAGGGTGTTTAAAGTTTCCACCGGTCATGCCAACATCTCTCCTTATCTGCTCTCTTTTAAAGTCCTGCAGTGTGTTCTAACAGTCTGGATTTATACTAGTGTCTGAAGGTTTCATTTGAGAACATTCAGCCACTTCGGATTTACGAGAAGGTTTGAAGTGAGAGAAAATAAAGATGTGCTGAGGATGGCTAAAGAGAGAAAGAAAGGTCAGGAGATAGTGAAAGATTAAATTAAGAAGGAGAGAGAAACACAGTTGACCCTTCTTTAAATTCCACCCCCCTCAGTGACTGTTCCACGCTCTGACATGCTTTACAAAATGTCCCAGAGGAATGAATTAGAGATTTTGTGAACAGTGCATTTTATTTAAGTGAAATGTGTTTGTAAAGTGATAAAAATTAATGGGTATTATGCTTTTATAAGCTGGAATAAAGTGTGACATTGCTAAGTGGGTTTATCAGAGTTTTTTCTTTAAAGAAATGGTTAAATTAGGCAGTAATATCATTTAAAACAGCAGACACTGGAAATCTGAATTAGACGTCAAACTGTTTTCAATGTGAACTGAAAACAGACAAAGGCTATTAAAGTTTTGAGTGAACATAATTTTTTTTTAGAGTACATAACTAGGGATTTTTAAAGTCCTACTTTGGTTTATGGAGTGTCCAACAACAAGGTTATGTACATAGAAGGTGTAAAAACACTATTATTTTGTAATAATAGGTAGTTATTCTTATCTTTCTTCTTGACTGACTCTCAAATGATTCGTTCCGCGATTCATCTATCTAATCCCCTCCTTTCCGCTAGCCTAGTCTGATGTGATTGGTCAGATAGTCTAGTCTGCTGTGATTGGTCTACCGCGAATGAAGCTCACGAGCTACAGTGTTTGGGGGAGAAGAGTGAAGTTTTCGCGGGCAGTCCTAGCAAAACGTAGGCGGGGACTATGTGTAGGCTCGATCCCAATTCTACCCCTTACCCCTACCCCTCCATTTGGTGTGTTCACATGAAGGGGTAGGGGTGTCTCAATTCTCTTGGTTGGAGGGGTAGGGGTAAGGGCCCGATAGCCCTTCAAACGAAGATTTTTCGGGACCTCACTTCAAACGAAGGGCTAAGAGAAATTTCCAACATGGCTGCTCACTCGAGCAAGCAGACCCAAATGTAAGTAATTTTTGCCATTAATAAGGATTTTTATGACAATTTTTCATTTTATGTATGTTACATTAAAAAAAATCACTCAAGTTTGCTAAAGGACAGCACTGATTGCACGATATTAGAAAATATATTTTTATGTCATATACCCGATTTTTTTATGTCATATTTCATATACCCGGTGCATCGGCGCATGTCCTCTGACGTAACGTTAGGAGCTAGCAACGACGTATGATGACGTATAACAGTGTAGTAGTGGTGTCCCATTTCTTAGCGGAAAATGTGTAACCCTTCACCTTGCCACTTTGTTTCACGGGGCAAGGGGAAGGGGCGAGGGGTAGAAAATAGAATTGGGATTGGGCCGTAGTGACATGAATCCGCGGCAGTTCGCGAATCGGACTAGAGACGACTTGTTTGTGTGACTCCCTTTTTTCCAAGCCAATAACTTTGTTATTCATTCACCTTCGGATTTACAACTTGGCAGACTGTTTACTTTCAAACACGGCAACATTACACACTGCATGAAATGTAATTTTCATGATCTCGTGTTATGTACTCTTTTAGTTGAACAATCATTCAAAGAACCAACTTACCTGTTATAGTCAATTTTGAAAATATGTAGGCCTACCCATAAATCATGTTGTTGCCTGGACAACATTGTGATCTGTCAGTCACACACATCAAAAAAATCAATTTTGGTATTTCTTTATCCATCATTTCTCATGTAATGTTTACTGTATAATTGCATTTATTAATTTCGTGATGCATCACTTGTTTAATTTTATTAATAGAGTGGAGCGTCACTAAACTCCGCCCTCTCAAGGTGAATTGTGGGTAATATTAGCCGTTGGAGTGTTTGTGGATCTACACATCGAATTTTACCGGAAATAGTAGATCGTCCAGGTACTTCGAAAATACATGTCTCAACATACTAATTCCAATATCGAATACTATTCAGGACGAACAGTATGCGACCTTATGCTACAGTCAACTTTACTTTCTTGCTGACTCACTCTGTTTTCCAAAAATATTCATATGAAAACTGTAACTAAAAATATTGATTTGTGGCATGAGAAAATCTATACAGTATTGAGGTAAAATAATGCAGTCCTTTCAAACATTGACCCCCCCAACACAGCTTCATGTGTCGCTTTGGTTCGATTGGAGTTAAAATGCTACGTAAGCGATCTGGTTCGTTTCGGGGACAAACGTCTCAGGCGTGTACTCCACAACATCACGTGAGTCAGGGCCCTGGAACCAAGCCACCTTAAACAACCTGTAACATGAGAATAGAGGAGCTAGAAGAGAATAGAAGCTAAACACGTGAGACACAGAGGTGAGTCAAGTTGAAATCAGACGGTAGCGCTGATCGATTGCATTTCGTCAGAGGTGTGTCAGCCTATGAACAGGGTGACTGCAGCAGAAGGGAAACCGTATACCTGAGAATCACTGGAATCAAGTTCCAACAGCACACTTAGACAAGCTGGAACCTGATACACCTGTAAATCACATAGAAATGAATGTACACACTATGATTAGTGATGAGTGCTTCATGTGACTAGAGATGAGAGTGGCTGGGAAAGTCTGAGTGAGACAACATACGTTTTAGATGATCTTATGGCTTTGACTGGTTGGGATTTCACATGGCTGTTAACACTTGCTCTTTTACTGTGTTTTGACAACCTTGAGAACAGTGTGTTTGTGTTGCTGTGTGTTAGTAATTGTGTATTCGTACAATTGGTTTTAAAGAAGTCACATATGCGTAACTTGCATTATAGACTCAGGTTGATTTGGACGAAATATTTGACTGTGTTTAAAAATTATGTAATGTTACTTTTCAATTTATTTAAAGGTGATGTGTGTAATTTCCACCTCACCACAGTTGAAAAATAATTGGAAAAATGTTCTATTATTCTATAATACATTCTATTCTAGTCTATTCAAACAGGTTAAATCCAATATTTGTTTTGTTTTTAAGCATAGTCAGTCTATGCACAAGTTTCCTTTTTTTTAAAGAGAGGACAAATCATGAGTTATGGATGTGAAAAAGAAAAAAGAACACACGTTTTTGTGAGACAACATACTTTATAGTATTTCTGGGAATTAAAATGCAAACCAGAAACAATAATACCCAACAAATGGAGAAGGGATGGCTCTTTATAGAACATACAATTCCACAATTCACTTATCCCATCCAGAACGGTCCATATTTCTCATAAATAGAAATAAATAAAAATTTAGTAACAACTTTATGTTCTATAAAGAGCCATCCCTTCTCCATTTGCTGGGTATTATTGTTTCTGGTTTGCATTTTAATTCCTACAAAAACTACAAAGTATGTTGTCTCACAAAAACGTGTGTTCTTTTTTCTTTTTCACATCCATAACTCATGATTTCTCCTCTCTTTAAAAAAAAGGAAACTTGTGCATAGACTGACATCAGTTAATTATCAGGAGTTTAGTCTAATTTAAACAAATGATTCAATATAATAGTAATAAACACATTCTCTGACAATTTATATTTCATGTTTTGACTGGAAATGTCATATCCATAACCCTGAAACTGCCCATTTCTCATTCTATGCTTTTTCACCTTTGATGTTACTTTATGTTGTGGGGTTAGGGGTGGGGTTTTGTTTTTGTTTTATTTCTACAAAAAATATTTGTACGATTCACATTGTACCTGTTCATACAAAAACGGCACCTCATAAACGGTGACATTTTCCCATGAGATCAGGTTGTATATTATTCCATTAAAAATAACTATGTAATATAATTGGTTCTTTTAGAAGTAACAATGTTACTACTTTTCTAAAAATATGTGTTCCCCAACATGTTTTGCAGTGTGTAATACCATCAGCCTCAGTAGTATCTGAGTGGAAGTACTGGAGCTTCTGTCATTTTCACAGACTCTTCCAGCATTGATTCAGAAGAGTGGGAGAAGATCTCAAGCTTTTCATCCTACGCACCAGCCCTCACTGAATCTCAACAAAAAAAAGCAACAGCCTGGACTTTACACAACGTGGCTGTAAGCCCTCCACCCCCAATAAATACACACTCTCACCGCTCTACATTACACTGAGAATAATATTAAACACTGAACCAGACCAGCAGCCCCACCGAAGGCAAGCTTGCACTCGAAGCTGGTGATGAGAGATCCATCCTCTTAATCATGGCACAACACGTGAAGTCGGGCGTCAGCGTGTGATTCATAAAGAGCTTTATTGCTAGCCCTTCTTCAAAGTTGTCAGTGAGTGTATTCTGACAGAGAGGAGTCCAGCAGTGTGTTAGTAATTTAGAAGCCAAGATTCGGCTCTCAGATGTGTGCTAACGCGAGTCAGAGGTTGCAGGCTGGTGTTTGGCTTACTACCTCATTAAAGTGTGAAGAGAGGCACGATCTTGCCCGGCTTTCAAAGAACTCTGGACAGGAGCCTAAAACATCCAGTGATGCCATCACTTCCAGTGCAGGGAAGTTCCTTAGTTTAATGAAGCTCAAGTACCTGCTGTGGTTTAATTTAGGACAGGAATTAATTCAGAAGTTTAGTGTATTTTTAATAGAGTGGGGATACTTTACTGATACCTCAGTGCCTGTTGGATTTAAAAAAGAATATTTATCATTACCATATATAAATTTAGAGTTAAAAATTATAACTTAATTAATAAAGTTATATAAGATACTTTGTTTCTTTATACCAGGGGTTCCCAAACTTTTCAGCCCGCGCCCCCCAAAATAACAGTGCCAGGGACTCGAGACCCCCACTATCCTCGGAGGTGGGTAAAATATACAAACATTGCGCAACTGCACAAATGCACTTATTAGGTCTATCCAAACACGTGCATAATGACAACAAAAAAGAACACAGTCTGACATAATATGACTATAGTTATTTACTCATTATTTGACTTGTTGTTATACATAAACCATGAACTATTACTGCAGATGGTCAAATTTCATCAAACTAATTCGAGTGCTGATGGATGTCCTCTTCATGCAAACGCATAAAGCTTCTTTTCGTACCTGAGGACGATGGCCTTTCTGACTGCAACGCTTCTCCGCCCTACTCTGCTGGCCTCCCTGCATCGTCTTTGGTTGATATTAACCAACGTTTCATTTCGACAAATAAAAATATCCTAAACTTAAAGCCTGAAAAATAATCTGCCTGCACATATGGGAATTGCTGCACCTAACCCAATGCGTTTGCTAATGTGACGTAATCACCTCAGGGGTCACGATCGAGGGGGAGGAAATTCTAAAGGCTGATGGCTTTTTATTTGCATGGTTTTATTTTTAACTTGACTAATATTTTTATATTTGTTACACGCTATTCCTAATAATTAGACAAAAAAATTCTGGAAATCGTCTTGCAAACCCACCCTCGCGGCCTTGCGACCCCCCTGGGGGTCCGGACCCCTACTTTGGTAACACCTGCTTTATATAACAGTAGTGAAGCAGTGCCATCTTAAAGGCATAGTTCACACAAAAATGAAAATTCTGTCATCATTTACTCACCCCCTGGTTGTTCCGAACCTGTGTAAATTTTGTTTACTGTAAACAAAAAATATATTTAGAAGAATATTTGTATCTAAACAGTTCTGGGGCACTATCGACTTCCATAATGGGAAATACTACTATGGTAGTCAATGGTGCCCCAACTGTTTAGTTTCCCATATTCGTCTTTTGTGTTCAACAATACAAAGAATTTTATACAGTTTTGGAACAACTTGAGGGTGAGTAAATGGTGACTGGTTTTCATTATTTGGGTGAACGATCCCTTTAAGTGAGTCTGATGGTTTTCCCATAGGACCCTTGGATGAAGTGCATTATTTGTTTTTAGTAGGTTGCCAGATCTTCACCTACTTATTTAAAGGAGGAGGGGTGCCGCTGTAGCTAAGTTTAATTTTCAGATACTGTACACAAAGTTTACCAGCAAAAAGCCTCCAGCAAATGTCAAATACACCTCTTTAAATAGAAAAGGAAGCACAAGTATATTTCCAAATGTTTAGACAATGCTTACAGCCTCCAGAGACACATTCATAGCAGAACTGTTAAAATGGATGAATTCATAAAAAAACATTGAGGTGGTTCAAGTTATGAACCTGCAGGGGAGGAAATTAGTTTTTTATGAGAAAATGCGGTATATTGTATAAATGTTTAATATGGTGAGAGCAGGGCTTATGCCAGCAACATGCAGCTCGCTTCTCACAATGAATACATTTTCTGGGGGCGTAGTTGTTTTAGTTGCTGGAAGCCCAATTCTAATTTGAATAAGAAAGGTATCTGAATTATGAGTATTTAATGACTTCAAAGACACGAGTGTTTTTCTGCCTTTAGATGACAGACTACAAAACTTGCCTGTACAATAACAATACAGAGTTTTTGCAAACGTCTTTTTTGTTGTTTGGTTTGGATTTACTACCACATTTTCTATTTTTGACAGTACTGGACATATGAAAGGATCTCTGCTGACAGGTTTTAGGGGAAAATAATAAATTGGTTAGAACTACTGTACACAATAATAAAGTGTAAAATAGTAGTAGACTCAGCTAGGTTCGATTATATGGCGTGGGGATGATTATGATATGGAAAAGGTTGAGGAAAAGTGTTTGCATAGAGTAGTGTGTGTGGGGTGGTGGTGGCTATGTATCTTAATGGGTTTGTTCACCTAAAAATAAAAACCATCCTTTACTCTCAGGTGGTTTACAATCTGTAACTGACTGTTTCTTATGTGGATTACAAAAGAAGATATTCAGAAAAATGTCTCTGTGGGTTTGTCTCCATACAATGCAAATCAATAGGTGCCAATGTTGTTTGGTTACCAACATTCTTAAAAATATATATTTTTGTGTTCTGCAGAAAAAATAGGTCATACAGGTTTGGAATGACATGATGTCATGATTTTCGGCTGAACCATCCCTTGGAAATGTATTAAACATGGTTCTGCTGACATCAGCACTCATCTCCTATACAGAATCAGGGTAAAAGCAAGTTATCTTAATTCTAAACTTCTTTGAACCAACTAAATTGTCCTTTCCTATTATTCGGTGACTGTAGTACATTCACCTCTGCAAGCTGAAATTGATTTGAGGATTTTCTTGCCTGGCATAGTTAGACTATTGGTTTTTAGTGTGAAGAGAGGGGAGAGGAACATCACATTGCTAACATTTTTCTTACTGTGTCCCTTTATGTGCTTTTATGTGTGTGACACTTTTGATTTGCGCTCTGATTTTTGTTTTCATCCCTGTGGTATGAGTGTAGTTCATTTGGCCATCTGTGGTCTAATGGAGACAGACTGCAGACTTAACTTGGAGAACTACAATTGCACATTCTGGCTTAGGAAGTATATGAGATGAATCCTGTACAAAACATTTCAGTAAGTCTTTAAATCGGCCATTAGGGTGTGTAGATAAAAACAGAGAGGGGGAGACATATGGAGACTCAATGAGACCTTCTCGACAACTGAGGAGAATTCGGGGAAGAAGAATGCTGAGCGAGAGATTTATAAGAAGGGAATGAGGGAGACAAGCTGGGTGTACAAGATGAAGGGAGACAGTGGAGAAGTGTTGGAGGTTATTTTCCTGCTGTTATCGGTCTGCTTTCATTCTGTCTAACTTCTGGTCAGTTTCTGCATCTCTCTCTCTAAACCTGAACATTTCATTCTCCTCATTAATTATTTAGATTGCACATATCACTTCACACCCTGTCTCCTAAACGCCACCTTCCAAAGTCATTTCAGCAAACCCAATTGTGCAGCATGATTGACAGATAAAGCATTTCCGGATGTCGCAGAGGCAGGTGTGATTTCTCAGAACACCCATTTCAGCGATATCTGTCAGACAGAGGGGACATTTTACGTGATATATTCCAAAATATAAAATAACTAAAATGCACGTAGCCCGTTTCAGACACAGTTTGGATGTAGTTAAGGATGGTCTGCCACTTCATATCATTCACATTCACACATCAGTGATTCACTCTTGTTGTCTCGAAGCACAGATTTTTTGAGTATAACTAAATTTTTTACTAGTTCTCATGGGTGGTATTGGAGGGATCGTATGAATTGTATAGAAATTAATAGTTTTTTCAAAAGATTTGGCTTTGACAGGTTCATGCCTGTCCATGCACAATCTCATAATGAATATGTAGGAAATTCTCAGAGATCCATTTTTCTGCTTTTCTTTTTTCAAATCTTGTCTTGTAGAAATTTTGGACTTGCGCATGAGCCATAACCTGCCTCAACTGATTTTTTCGTGCTGGTTTTCTTCTTTTTATTTGGCATGTACGATTTTGCGTGACATGTTTGACTTTAGATGTGTCTTCACTTGTGCAAGGTTTTTCATTTCATTTTGCCTGTCTTTCTATTTTTCTGACAGTCTCATGTTGGGCAAGTTACTCTGGAAATGTAATTAAATTACTGATTTCTGATAACTCCTTTTAAAAGTAATCAAGTTACTGGTCTGATTACTTTATTTCAAAAATAATTAGTTACACTACTCGTTACATTATTACCCCCCACCCCTCAAAAACACAAAATAACCTCTTTAGCCTAAACCTCAAGACTAAACTTTATTGGGAAGTGTATACTCTACTCTATCTCGTCTTTAATTGTTTTAATACATTCTTTCTGCTTATTCCATACTAAAGTCTGTCATAAATAATAATAATAATTAAACTCTGTGACATTTTAACTTGAAAAAAAAAACATTTTTTTCATGTATTTCTAAACCTGCATACTCCATAGTGTAAAAAGTCTCTCCTTAGTTTCTTATAACTTGTATATCTTAACTAGTGCTTCTGCATATTTCTATGATGATTTCTTCATCATTTAACAAATATAACAGCGTTAGAGCAGCAAAAACTAGTCTGACAAAACATAACATGTTGCTAATAGCAGCCTGGCACTCGACAGTAGAAGTTGATTCATTGCTCAACGTGCCCAGTGACGTTACTTTCTCCAGAAGTTTAACCGTGCTGTACTGCCCTTTCAGGTTGTTTTTCGCAGGAGAAAGGGTTTTGCTTACCTCCACATGACCGACAACGCACAACAATGTTCTTGCCTTTGACAGAAATAAACTCAAAATAATGATTGTATTTCAAGCTACAGAACGCATACGTTTCTCTCTCCACGCTGAGTTTGTTTTCGCTGGTAGTATCAAAGATTGTCTTGTGATGGGGAGATGTATGGGTCTGTAATTATACTTACAATTGGAGCATAAAGGCTAACATCGATCACAAGAGGCACCTCAGCCAATCATATCCGGTGTCTAGTCTCCTTGCCTGCATTCCGCGCGGCGATAGCATTGGCCGTTACGAGTTTTTAGCTTAAGGTGGCAGGCTTTCCATGGAGTGGCTTTGGTAGTACTTTCCACGCAGGCGCGTTTCAGTTTGATGACGTCGCAGGGGCGACAGTCAAGCATCCAGACTTAGAAAAAGCTATTTCGCTTTTTACAATTTAAATGATAAAACGATACAACGGCAATGATGTAAAGCAGCTGTAACGTATAGTTACCTGGGCTTGGAACTATAATCTAATTACTATTTTAGGAATTATAATTAAATTATAATTAAAATTACTCCGTTCCAAAAAAGTAATAAAACTACAGTAACGCTTTACTAAGTAATGCGTTACTGCCCAACACTGTTCACCAGCGATTGCAAAGGCTTATGGAATAATGGTATAAAGTGTACCGAGATGCCTCCTCGGGCACGATCAGACTTGCTTTAGCAGTAATTGCAGTAATATTAGAGCTGTAATTTGCTCTGAACACCCTTCACCGTTACCAGCCAACAGTTGCCAGAAGGCTATCAGTGGATTGAAGGGAACTCGACAATAAAGGGCTGGGAGACCTATTAAGGAAAAAGTTTAACAACTTGATGCTGGAGGAGAACTAGAATACAGAAAGTCACGTGTCCGGTAAAGCGTTGCTGAGAAAACCTCTCCCACTTTGGTTGATGGAGCTCTATATTTAGTCATAGTCTTGGTTATGGGCACATCAGGGAGAAGGACCATGTTTTGCTGTTTGCTACGCGGTGATGGAATTAATGTGGCTCGAATCACCATTGGCCAAAGAACATGAACAATAACAAGCTCTCGGCTAATGAGAGAAGCTTAATAGGTTTATATTTTGAGGGTGTCAGCCGGGTTCCTCTTTACACTGGAAATATGAGCCAAAACCGTCCCACTGTGTTGTTTTTAGATTTGATTTGCTTACCTTGAAACTCCGGGCGTTTTACATCTCAGCTTTGCTTAATGAATGCAAAAAATCCTGTGGAATGAACATGAATACGTTTGTAAATGAATTCAGTTGACCACACGCTGTATTCAGTCCTATTGACAGCATCTGGTTTCGGCTTGCGTAGAGCTGAGGACATGCAGAGTTTAGTTCCAGCTCCAATTTTTAAGTGCGGTATTGAACACCCCTGGTATAACGTCAGTGAAGATATCCGTGTTTTCTTCCTTCTGTTTGCGCATCTGTGTAAAAGAGAGACGCTCAAGGTGCCCTTAGAGTTGCCTCTCTGTGTGAACTTATTCGCATACAAGCCATCAGTACATCTTTAGCCTATCTGTGCATCGCAGTACAATCATTTTATGGTGCTCACTAAGGCTTATAATTATTCCCAGACGGTTCACCTTTCTGACTGCACCTCCTTTAGGTCATAGCAGAGTTATGAAGCAATAAATGGAGGGGGGAAGGGATGAATAAGATGCTTATACATCATATAAATCAGAACGGGCACATCAGGCTCTCGCTGTCCACGCCAGCCCATTAAACCCCATCATACTTTGATCATGTCTGGAATATGCGCTGTGTGTTCCGTCGAGGTGACCTTGTCATCATACGTTTTTGTTCATTCGGTTATATAGAAAATGCAAATGCATTAACAAATTCACATGCTATTATCACAAATGCTTCCCTGTCTATTGTTTTGAGCACAATCGCAAGTTCACCTTTACTTTATCTTTGTGTGTGTGCAGCATAACGTGTAAGCCATAAAAATGAGGCAGACAAGGTGCACCGGTGCGTGGATAACTACACTGTAGCCCTGAATCAATAATCAACTTTCCCTGGAGTTAGTGAAAGATATTACCATTTCACCCGGCTCATTAAAATGTTAATCACTTTTCTCATTATTTGGAATTGAAAATTTTGATTTAGTTAAATTGTCGGACTTAATTAGTTTAGAGCTAAAGAACTGAAGTGGATTGTATGTTCCCAGTTTGTTATGAGCAAAAAGTTCTCTCAGGGACAGTATGGTTCTAGCTACCTAGACGACGAAAGTGGTTGACTAGTTTAAGTGGGTTCTTGTTCGTATATATTCAGCTTGCTGTACTATGGAGCTGTTAAACAGTTTGTAAATAGTCTATCTTTTAAAAACATGACTCACATCTCCTGCATTAGGTTCTGTTTTGTTGTGCTCCGTCTTTAGGGGGTGTCTCATAAAATGTAACTGGGATATTCCAGCGTTATGGATGTGACATTTTCAGTCAAAACTTGAAATACACATTTTCAGAGAATTTATTAAATACCAAAATATTGACACTTGCATGGGATCGCCTAACTTAGACACATGTGAACCCCAAAACCATTATCATTATAAAGAGCTTTTTAAAACTCATTGGTCGACAAGTCATTCATGCCACTCGGCGCTTTGTTGATTTTTAAAATATGTAGATTTTCACATTCCTTATTTCTTCAGCACAGCAGGCGTTTTCAGCTCATCTCTGAATATCCAGGACACTTTTAAACTAAAAGTGTCTAGCGAGCCTGTCCTCAAAGCCTTGAAGATAAGAGCTTTATTTATTTGGTGCAGATGTGCCCTCAGAGCATCATACGGAGCATTTACACATACTTACTGCAAATCTTCAGCCTGTCTCATTTTCTCAAGGTAAAAGACTGGATAGGTATGCATTTAAAATCCAAATCAACCGTGACCATATCAAAACCAACTAGATTCATGTTCTATGAAAACCTGTCCCTGGGATTTCATCATATTTCAGTTCCACACCTGATGCACGTTTGAACTTGCTCATCCCATGCCCATATTTTGTGCAAGGGTCAATTTGCATTTTAGCTGGCAAGAATCTAATTAAAATGGAGAGGGAATTAAATGAATTGATGAACTGATGTCTAAGCCTTTAAGGCTGAATGCTCTTTAAAGGTAAAGTATTTGCTGTCATATTGCAGAGTGCGTTACACGTTTGGTAAGTCAAGTTTGGTCAACATGGTCCAGTTAGTCCTGCTGTCAGATACTCTAAGTGGGTGTTTTGCTTCAAAGTTGTGGACACGGTAAAGATGTATTTTCCTGACCTTCATGTAACTAAAAAGGAAAAAAGATTAAAGCTTTTATTTTAATAAAATTAAAGCTGCTCGACGTTGAAGAAAGGTCCAAATTCACCATCTAGACCCAAAAAGGCACCCATCATTGACAATCTTACCAAATTGGCCTTATATTTTTTGCTATGTACTGCCTTTAGAGTCTCAGCTCAGGATTTTGAGAGGTTTGAAACTGTTTGTATTCTTGTGGTGCATTGTCTTTCCGTCATTTCATAACTTTTTCAACTTAAATTGTTGACCAGCCTCCGTTGTTCCCATGAGCACAGATGGCAAATGTGTCTGATGGGTTCTGCAACATTCAAGCAACTGCTTTTGAGGTGGATGGAGAGGTCTCCTTGGATCCAACACAGGATGAATTGCACAATCTATTGTCTTTAAAGTCCAGCTCATTGAGGTGATGTCACAATCCTGATTTACTCCAAACAGCTGCCGGCACCTCTTTACAATTTCAGCTGTTTGTCAACCTGAATCTCAGGGGATGAGCGCAGTAGCTTAGCTTTGAAATCAGTCAGTCGCAAACTTATTTTTCTGTTCAAGTGATGCTAATGGCTTTGTCAGATTCACAAAAGCAATGTCTGCAATTTTGATGTCACCCTTATAATATATCACCTGCCCACATCAAGTGTGAAATCTGACATCTATAACCTGCATGTACATTAAACTATAATATCATCTTACTGTATCCTTACTTAACGCCTTTTTTTAATATAGAGTTATAATGGAGGTTCTGGACGTCATCTCCTCAAGCTTATGTCAGCCGTATTCAATAGACCAGGAAAGGGCACATATGCTGCCACCTGTGCCCGCTCCCAATCGCCTCCCACCCAGCGTGTTATTCTGTATGGAAAATTCATTCATCGCTCCCTTACATCCTGCCTTCTTTTTATTGAACTGGAACGGGTGCATCTGCCGTCCACCTGTCCGCACCACCTCTACCCCACCCGCCTCCTGGCCAATTCTCTGGGCATCTTCACACGTGCAAGCCCTGCCTTTGGGATCCGATGCTGCTGCCCTCAGCGCCACCTGTGATCCTGTAGTCTGGTTGATCATTAATGGAGCAGTGCCCTGCTTATTTTACCCCCACATTCCAACTTGTATGACTCCTTTCTGTTCTGTCCACAGTTCGTAGCCAGTTATGATATTAGCTTGGCCCTACATGCTGCTGATATCTCACCGGTGGTTGCTCAGTCTAGCACGTAAATGGCTTTGGCCTCTCGTGATGACCCTTTTGCACCTCTGATTTCCACACCGGAGAAGTCTCTGTAGTATTTGTGGTTGTTTAATCAAAGGAATTCTAGAGGGATTTTTTCATTGGCACATCATCAAAGAACAACATCCCGTTATCCCATTGTGGTTTTATTATTTGAGCTTTTGTAGCCTTAATCCTTTAACAAAGTCCCCCGCGTTTAATTTGCGAGAGCAATACCTCACCCACACAAAGTGCTGGCATAAAAAACTGTATTACACATCATGACATGCCCTTGGACTCAAACCCATGACCTATCTGTTGCTAGCGCCACGCTCTGCCAGTTCAGCGTTGTGTTCTGCTTTTACGATCAGATGGTAAAGCCTGTAATTTTAGCCATCCAAAGGAGTCGTATAATTGGTCAGCAGTGTTGCCCATCTGTGAACGGCGGCGCTTTTGAAAAGATGAATAGAAAAGTGCGCAGAGACATGAGGAGGGGGCGGGTGCCGCTGAGGGTACAACTGAGAGACGAGATGGAAAAAGAGAGACAGAAGAGGATAGAAAGCGAGTGACAGAAGGACTGTGTCGGGGGCACAGTGATGGGGAAAGTTGTGGGTGCCAAATCCCTTGAAGCACATGGGGCAGAATCCTTATTTTCACCCCATTTTTTTATCCGTGCTGTGACGGAGCTGGCTTTTTGAATACGTTTAACATAAATTATTTTAGTCATTAAATGCGATTTTTTTTTAGGGGAAAATGTTAATTAGTCTTGTTAACTGCCTGCAGACGGTGTAAACAGGTTCAAGCTATTTGCTAGGGAGCTTTATGAAGGCCTGTTTTGTGTATGTCAATGATTATCTCATTTATTTACTTGAAAGAACAGTCACCCCCTTGTACTTTTAGACCCCCATAACAGTTCAAAATGTATTTATTTTGCTTTCAATGATTCATTTTTATTCTACAGTACAAGTATGTTTTCTTATCTTAGCTATATTCAGAGACGGCTTTAAGTTGTTTGGTTGAGTTCCATGAAATGTGCGAGTTCTGTGGCGCTATCAAAACATTTGACTATTTGAGAAAGTGTTTGGTAAACCCGTTTGAAAGTCATTACTTCGGCAGTTCTGTTTGGTGACACTGCTGGCGCAGATATTCTGTGAGTGAATATAAACAGTCCCCTTATGACAACATATTAGATCAAAACATGAATAGTGCATCAAAGCATCAGAGTTATCATAGTTTGCCTTTCAGTTTTATTGTAGTTTTACTAATATTTTAAACTGCCTTTTCATTTGAAACGGGACCCTGTGGTCTGTGAAAACTCAGCAAGGTATTTTTTGTGATATACTATTTTTTACATGAAATCATCCTACATAATGTAAAGATCCTTTTGTAAAAATATAGCCTTGATATCTTTACTATTAACGGAGTCAAAGATTGAAATCATAGTGAAATTAATGGTTGAAATCAAACTTTGATGCTCCTTATCTCAGAATTTGACTGAGACTTTAGCCTGGTTTTCACAGACTGGGTCACATATTATTAGTTTTCATTTCATCCTTTTTGGTCATTTTGTCATGTGCTTTTGTCATTTCAATGTTTATTTGTTTGTTTTTGATATTACTTTATAAGTTTAGTTTCTTTTTATTTGAGGTTTAGTTTAGTTTTTCAATTATCAATTTGAGTGCCTCAACTTTGGTGACTGTAGAGGCCAATTGCTATCCGCAGGGCTTCATGCTGTTTGGCTGTCTGCTGCAGGAAGATGCATGTGCGGTGGATGTTTAGAACATATTGTGAGAAATAGTGGTATTCACTTGAAGCTTGTCTCTATACCTTGTGTATTTCTGCTGGTCTAAGCACTTATCTGGCATCGCGGTCAGCCCAGCTGACTGATATACTCCAGTCCGGCTGAGTTACTGCTAGACGGATTCCCAGAAGAGGTTTCAACTGAGTGAACAGGCAAATATTTACTTCCGTTCACTGCTGCTTATTTCTCTTTGTTGGTTTAATTCTATCTTTTACTTCCTCTTGGATCAATTGTCCTATTGTGGCTGCATGCCATACATCAATTTTAGTGTGCACTCATCCTTCCTCATTTCCATCTTTTTTCCTGCTGTTGTATTGTTCATGTGCGTGTTAGCCTCCTTCCTCTCTATGCTTTTATTTTTCTCAACAATACTTTATCTACTTCTTGCTGTTGCGTGTCTGCGTTTTGCTTCAACATCATTTCACTGATTCCAAAAGGGCTTTGAAACGTGCATTATGAAAATGAGAAGCTTGCTAGTTGTCGTAGTTGTATTATCTATAATGATTTTTCTGTTGCGTTTCTCCAGCGTGTCCAATTACAGCACTATAAATTCTTGATTCATTTGAGAAGTTTCGAAGATTAACTCTATTGATTTGTTTATGGGTACTGCTTATTGTTTTTCAGCTCTGGAAATCAAATTGCAAAACTTAGGGAGTAGAGGTATGGCTAATGAGCTCATCGCTGTAATCGGATTACTGGGCTCTTGTACCCCTAATATCCCATTAGATTTCCCCCTTAATGATGAGCTGATTATCCCAATGATAAAGATCTGGTGATGCTGCACTAATCCCGGCTCTGACACCCAACCGGGTCCAGACGTGCCGTCACACTCTTCTGACAGGCCTCTCTCTAGCTATGGTCACGTTTGAAATGGTTATTTTTGTTGAAATGATTATAAATAAAGCTTCCATCAAGGGTTTTTGTTAGGTGGAGAGGCTCCTGTGACCGTCTTTTGGCGTCCTGGTACGCTCAAGCAGCTACGCAGTTGGTTTCTCCTCTCCAGCTGGGCGTTTGAAGCGGTGTTAAACTCCTTGTAAAATTGTGCTTTGAAACTTTTAGACATCTTTAAAGCTGGGTTGCTCAGATCGGAATGCTCAGATCAGACATCTATGTTTTTACTGTTTTTCTGCGGAGGCTAAATATGCACCTGAAATTTAGCAGAAAGTACTTTTAATGTTTGCAAGCTGAAGTATACCATTTGTTCTGGTTCATTGGGCTACATGATCGAGCCCCCAGATTCTGACACCCCTGTTACTAGCCTGACCCTAGTCATTCACCACTCACAAGAATATAACCTATTTCCCTACCGCCTACCTTCCTCAAAAATGTACATGGAAATATGGTTTTGTCACATAATCCGCCTCATACAACGATGTGTAATACATTTTTTTCATGTTAATTTGGATTGAGGTGGCAATCAAGTCAGAACATCTGCTGTCGGGAGGCATGCGCCTGTAATTCCAAAAGCCCAGACATCCCTTTCTGACTCAGCAGTACTGTGGTTAACAATGATGCAGCTCCAGTTGTCTCTCTGGTGTCTGCGATTTTCCGTTGAGGCAGACCAGTTGTCCTGTCTCGTTTTTCCATGGGAGGTTTTGTCATAGCAGAAGACAGTTGTTACTGAACTGAGGCCGGGGGAAAGTCCCACTGACTTAATTCAGTATGACCTCTTAGATGTTTCTCTCTTTGTGTGGCAACAAAAACAGCAGGCTGCAGAGCTGAGTCAGGTTGCTCTCTGAGCCCATGCACACACACACAAATAAAAGCGGTGTGTGTGCCCAAGGCTGGGATTGATAGAGACCCTGTGGTTGTGTTTATAATTAGAGATTCTCCAGCTTTCTTTTATTATTCTGCATTGTGGCATTGAAATCAGAGCAGCTGTGCCCCCCGGGGTCAAGGAGGGGCATTTCAGGGTGTGGCTGTCAGTTGATGCCTTTTGTTAATACAGAATGAAAACATCTCTGATAGGATTTCAAGGAGAGGATCTTTAATTTAGTGAAAATTTGTGTTAAAAAAGGGTCTGCTTACCTTAACACCGATTCGCAACTGTAAGCTTATAATAATGATTTATGTTGATTTAAGTTGACCTGTTTTTGCAAAAATTGTCAGTTTGATGTAAAATCCATATAAAGATAACTAAAGAAAGCTGCAATATTATGTTTCGAATAGCAGTATGGAGTACAGTATATAAGTGGTATAGTGGTGATATATAAAGTGTCAAGGTTCTGCCCCACCTTGTCTTGCTTTTCTTGGCCTAGTGGCAGAACCATGATAGAACCTCTTGTTTTATGTGGAGAGTGACGTTTTGTCCCTGTTGGTCTTCCACTCTCCGGTGTGGCGTCTCTTTTCCCGCCCTTTCGTCTCCTCGTTATTGTTTGTTAATTAGTTCATGTCCTGCACCTGTCCCCTCTTGATTTATCCCCTTTATAATGCCCTTGTGTCTTCTGTCTCGTGCTGGTTCATTGTACTGTCGTGTGTGTGTCATATGTGGTGAGTTCCTGTCTTGTCAGTGTAGTTTAGTTATTTTGTATTTAATTCAAGTGTTGTCTTAGTCTGGTTAGGTGTAGTTAGTCCTTGGTGTCATGTTTTATNCCTCTCTCTAGCTATGGTCACGTTTGAAATGGTTATTTTTGTTGAAATGATTATAAATAAAGCTTCCATCAAGGGTTTTTGTTAGGTGGAGAGGCTCCTGTGACCGTCTTTTGGCGTCCTGGTACGCTCAAGCAGCTACGCAGTTGGTTTCTCCTCTCCAGCTGGGCGTTTGAAGCGGTGTTAAACTCCTTGTAAAATTGTGCTTTGAAACTTTTAGACATCTTTAAAGCTGGGTTGCTCAGATCGGAATGCTCAGATCAGACATCTATGTTTTTACTGTTTTTCTGCGGAGGCTAAATATGCACCTGAAATTTAGCAGAAAGTACTTTTAATGTTTGCAAGCTGAAGTATACCATTTGTTCTGGTTCATTGGGCTACATGATCGAGCCCCCAGATTCTGACACCCCTGTTACTAGCCTGACCCTAGTCATTCACCACTCACAAGAATATAACCTATTTCCCTACCGCCTACCTTCCTCAAAAATGTACATGGAAATATGGTTTTGTCACATAATCCGCCTCATACAACGATGTGTAATACATTTTTTTCATGTTAATTTGGATTGAGGTGGCAATCAAGTCAGAACATCTGCTGTCGGGAGGCATGCGCCTGTAATTCCAAAAGCCCAGACATCCCTTTCTGACTCAGCAGTACTGTGGTTAACAATGATGCAGCTCCAGTTGTCTCTCTGGTGTCTGCGATTTTCCGTTGAGGCAGACCAGTTGTCCTGTCTCGTTTTTCCATGGGAGGTTTTGTCATAGCAGAAGACAGTTGTTACTGAACTGAGGCCGGGGGAAAGTCCCACTGACTTAATTCAGTATGACCTCTTAGATGTTTCTCTCTTTGTGTGGCAACAAAAACAGCAGGCTGCAGAGCTGAGTCAGGTTGCTCTCTGAGCCCATGCACACACACACAAATAAAAGCGGTGTGTGTGCCCAAGGCTGGGATTGATAGAGACCCTGTGGTTGTGTTTATAATTAGAGATTCTCCAGCTTTCTTTTATTATTCTGCATTGTGGCATTGAAATCAGAGCAGCTGTGCCCCCCGGGGTCAAGGAGGGGCATTTCAGGGTGTGGCTGTCAGTTGATGCCTTTTGTTAATACAGAATGAAAACATCTCTGATAGGATTTCAAGGAGAGGATCTTTAATTTAGTGAAAATTTGTGTTAAAAAAGGGTCTGCTTACCTTAACACCGATTCGCAACTGTAAGCTTATAATAATGATTTATGTTGATTTAAGTTGACCTGTTTTTGCAAAAATTGTCAGTTTGATGTAAAATCCATATAAAGATAACTAAAGAAAGCTGCAATATTATGTTTCGAATAGCAGTATGGAGTACAGTATATAAGTGGTATAGTGGTGATATATAAAGTGTCAAGGTTCTGCCCCACCTTGTCTTGCTTTTCTTGGCCTAGTGGCAGAACCATGATAGAACCTCTTGTTTTATGTGGAGAGTGACGTTTTGTCCCTGTTGGTCTTCCACTCTCCGGTGTGGCGTCTCTTTTCCCGCCCTTTCGTCTCCTCGTTATTGTTTGTTAATTAGTTCATGTCCTGCACCTGTCCCCTCTTGATTTATCCCCTTTATAATGCCCTTGTGTCTTCTGTCTCGTGCTGGTTCATTGTACTGTCGTGTGTGTGTCATATGTGGTGAGTTCCTGTCTTGTCAGTGTAGTTTAGTTATTTTGCATTTAATTCAAGTGTTGTCTTAGTCTGGTTAGGTGTAGTTAGTCCTTGGTGTCATGTTTTATACCCTTGTGTTTTGTTTTGTTACCCCCACGTGGGTCTTTGTTTTGTATTTATAGTTATTATTAAAGTTTGTGTTAACCCCTTACCCGCTGTCTGCATTTGGGTCCTCTGTCCTTGTCTCTGTGTCTCACCCTGATAACCGTGACATAAAGTTACTGATTATTAGCTTTTGTTTATATTTTTAGTTTTCATGTTAATTTTAGTTTCATTTTTAGAAATGTTAATGTGTGCTTTTATTTTATTATAAATTTGTTTATTTTTTAAATTGCAATATAAGTTAACATTTTTTTCAGTCTAGTTTTAATTCATTTTCAGTTACTAATTCTAGTTTCTCAACTTGAACTTATTTCAGTTTATTGCGGAGGCAACTTTTACAATTTTCTTTTCTTTTCTTAGTATACGATTTCAAATAACATTTATGTAGGCTGATAATGCATTTGATTTCAATGAACAGGAATGTTTTAAATTTGAATAGTTTTAATAAACTACAGTAACCTGCCATACTCTAACTGAACTGCTAGTCAGCGGCTGCTGTTTATTCCAAAAGTGTGCACATTGAAAAGTATTGATGGATTCTCATACTTACTCAAACAAGAATTGGTATTCAAGTCCATACCATATTATCAGCACAGGGAAATTTAATTTTTTGAAGTGCACCACACTTAAATAAACATTTCAGTATGCATGAGGATATACGTAATGTTTCTGAACTGCCCGTTCCCTCTCTGCAGTCTTTAAAATGAATAAATAATTTTATTAAACCGTGTGTGCGTTCCTGTCAAGCACATGAGCGAGGGCATTCACTTTCATATTAAAGAGGATTTGAATATCACATATAAAAAATTACATTAAAAGCAAGAGAGTTGCTATGGACACCCATCACCAGCAGCAGTAGTCAGGGGTGTTATGTGCAGAGGATTAGCACTATAATTAGCATGCCATCAGCCGAGAGAAGCATGCTGGGTAAAAACGGCTTGTGTAGGATTCAGCTAAACTCACCTTCTAAAACCTTCCACCTCCTACAACAGAGGTTATCTCACCCTACAACCCCCACACAAGCGTACGCTTCCACGAGACACACAGTAGTCAAACCCCTGGAGGGATGTGTTACTCCAGTAACCTCTGCACATAGAGCCACAGTCAGCTCCATCACAACACTCCACTCACTTCACTTAGGGTTGACTTAAAAAGCGTTAACACAGGCAACGGTTTCAGCAAGCGAGGAAGTCAGTCATTTTTAATGAGAGTTGCTCATTTGAGACGGCAGGGACTGTTGGCGACGTGACAGCATTGAGCTGATTTGACTCCCTGTACCCTCCATATACACTTGCATACTGAAGTCGAGTAGAAATGCCAACTAGCAAACAACAGAACAGTGACTCGGCGACCTCTTTAAGCAGCATCAGTGTGAATGGTTTCTTAGCCTGACCAACTGGCTGCCATCGCTTAAACGGAGAATGTTGGTTTATTTATTTATTGCCACTCAAGTTATAGACTTTAACTGAGACAATTCCCCTGGAGCAACCTGGGGTTGGGTGTCGGGGGTTAATTCTCTCCTTGCTGAATATCGGGAATCTGGAATTTTCCGGTTACCCGCCTTGAGCTTACTCACTTAAGCATGTTGTTATGTGTTTGTGTAGTAAATAGATTCAGTATGTAAACATATATAACAACAAAAACAGTGTAAGTTACTCAGGGCGGGTAACCGAGAAGGTTTCTGGTGCCAGTTCTCAGCTTTCTAACAATCATCATACTCAAGCTGCTGCATGCTGGTGGTTTTCGGGTAGTTATGTTTGTATAATTGACTACGTTTACATGCACCCTCATAATGCGATTATAATAGGATTTTGGCAATACTGCGATTACACTTTACCTCATGTAAACGCAATCATTCGATTTAAATAATGCGATTAAGCTCGTAATCATAATCGAAGTAACATGTGGCGTACGCCGGTTTTAATAGCAATATGAAGGCATGTAAACACATTAATCGCATTTATGCTGCTCTGATCAAGGTGCGCATGTGCTTCTGTCACACACTTTAAGCGCAAGTTCATTCATGGTAAACATGACAGTCTAAAGTTTTACCGTCAACCGTCTCTGCTCCTTACCTTATTATAGAAACAAAGCATCACCGTTGCGGAGACACTTTCCATCATATTTCTATAGTCATCACGGCGCCGAATAACCATAAAATACGTCCACATAATGGTGTTTTGCATTTGACGCAAATATATATTAAAACGATAGTCAGTAACACACACCTACTGTATCTGAGATCATCGTTTGTGCTCTGTATTATAGCAAATAATCAGACTAATAAACTTCCATGTAAACGGGAGCAAAGAGGTGTTCTCATGTCATGTAAACATGTTACTGCGATTAAGTCCTTACTGTGATTATTGGAAATAAGCGAATTATTGATGCGCATGTAAACGTAGTTAATGTCTCTTCAACGGGTGCTTTTAACATAAAAGATGACGTTTTACATAAAGAGTGCAAGTTGCTCCCCGGTCATTTTGTCATTCTGTAGCGTCGCTGCTGGTTGATTAGTCTGAGTGGAGAAATAGAGAAATCAAAGTGATTTTGCACTTGACACATTTCTGAACTGTCTTCCGTTGTCTTGCATCTCATCTACAAGTATGTGTGTTTTTCAGTTTGTTTTCAATGTGTGCAACTTAGGCATGAATAGATTTGATGTACTTTGCAAATTCACACCTTGTGCATTTATTTTAAGATGCTTCAGAGTGTCAAATTGACACTTAAATGTGCTGTAAGCGATGTTTTAAAATAGATGTTTTGTATTAAGCATGCCCTCTGTTTCCACAAGGTGTTTTCCGAATATCTCTTTGAGATGAAAAAGGACCAGGAGAACATCAACTTGTCATTGTATGACTTTGTTCTGCAGAACACAAAAGAACATCATTTGAAGAATGTTGGTAACTGAACCACGGCAGTATCCCATAAACGTGCATTGGTTTAGTGTCCATACAGAAGAACTTAATGGGTACCACTGTTGTTCTTTTAGCAACATTCTTCAAAATATCTTCTTTTGTTTTTTGCAGAAGATTTTTCATTTTTGGATGAACTAGAATGATTCCCAAAAGGGGGTTTTGTGTAATTTAACAATCCTAGGCCTCTCACAGTGACAGGTGTGATATTTCAGGACACCTAATTCAATAATATCCATCTTGAAAAGAGAGATTGTCTGAGTACAATTCCAGCTGATGTGGAGAAGCTTCATGCGAAGGTGTTGTGTCTTTTTTTAGTTTTACTTTTGGCTTTACTTAAAAGTTTAAAGTAAGCTCATTTCAACTTTGTATACAGTCAATAAAGAAACAGGTATTTAGTCACACCTTGTTTTAAACACTTTCTGCTGATCTAGTCCCTCATTTCATGCAGGTGAGTTTGGATAGCAAACATTGATTTGTGATGAGATAACACAAACTTCCACTGGAACCGAGACAACATCAGTAGTGCAGCTGTCGTCAGTGACACACTTTGTAGTGTACTTGTCTGTATTCTATAACGCCTCACTACACAGATCAGCATAAAGACGTGCTCCGTCGCAAAAATAGATACAGTTGTGCATCAGCTAGGGACAGAAGGACTCATGTTGATGTGTTTGAAGACGGCAGCCAGATGTTGGCTGAGAGTACGGTGTATACAGGCTGAGCCCGAGATGTTTTGGCCCCCTGCAGTGTGGCCCCGTCTCTGGAGACACACGGGCCTATCTCAGCCTGGTGACTGCAGCTTGTCTCCATCTGCACACAGGTATAATGAGCGCTTATAACCACAGGGGCTCGTGCATTTAGATGCAGCGCTGATGTGCGGAATCACAGAAGCGTGTGCATGTAAGCCTAAAATGAGAACAGTCGCAAATTGGGAATTTGGAAACAGAGGCTTGTGTATGGATTGGATGAGAGGAAGAGTACAAATGCACACACACGCACAGAGGGGTCTAAATCATGATCCAAATCTTGAGATCGATCTGATGGATTTTCAGATAAATAGTAATGGAAATGAGAGTACTGTGTCTTTGCAGACGCTGTGTTCTTCTTCAAATGGAAAGTGGCTATCAGTCTTCCTCTGACAGATCAGCCCTGGCCCATCCCTGCTGAGATGTGCACAGATATACAGTAGATGCAGGTGTGAGTGATGTTACGCGCTCGGGGATAAGCTGATGTGAAGTCTGTAATTGTAACTTACTTATGAATTATAAATTGGAAGTTGGTGTTTACTGCCCTAGTTTGGATAAATTCAAAGATGGTATTTATGAAGATAAATGCATTATGCCTTATGCTATACAAAATGTATATATGCTATGCATTTTGTTCTTGTTTTAGTATTACTTTCTTAGCTTAGCCTCATACCAACATTAAACTTTGTGTGTCAGGGCCTCTGTGTGCGTGAAGTCTTCTCGGAGTGCAGGTGTCTTAAAATGTGCCTTCTGTTTTTAGCACTTATTTGAAGTCATGCTCTGTCATTCTCTTAATAAATCCTGCTGCTGGCCGCTCTGGGGTCATAAGTGATGGGCCAAGCAGCTCTCCTCCTCCTGCCGAGTGTCTCGCTCTCTTCTAAAACCTATAAGCTACTGTCTAATGCCTATATAGACGTATATGATGGCAGTTTGATTTCAGCCATTTCTTGGTGTTTTCTGTGCAAACGTTCACAGAGACTAATCTTAAATTGACCACAGAGCTCTATGTAAGGGATAATGTACAGGCAGTCGGTTGTTATTGCAGAAATAAGCCCCGACAGTGTGATCAGGACCCGACGCGAAGCTTATTTCGCGATAACAGCCGGCTGCTTGTACATTATCCCACTTATTACACGGCTACTTGCCACATGAGAAAAAAACTGGACATGAAATGTGAATTTGAAATATTTTATTAGCTCATTTTTGATGAATGCAGACCTTCCGCGAGGAAAAGCTGTTTACTTTCGGTTTTAAGGTAAGAAACGACGTTCAAATGTCACGAACATTCAATTTGGTTGAATTATATGTAAATATAATGTCATATATGTGATTAAAAGACATATTTTAATTCAACTGCACCTGTCAAAATGATTTGCAGCATCCGGGTTACTGGGTGTTACTAGTTTCGAGCGGTTGTTATATGAGAATAACAACCCTTGGAATGTCGAAACTGGCCAATCAGAATCAAGCATTCCAGAGCGCCGTGTAATAATATTGTATAGCATAATGAATTTCAGATAACCTTGTTCCTCAAAGGCATAGTTCACCCAAAAACGAAAATTCTGTCATGAATTACCCTTAACGTTGTGTTTGGTTGAACACAAAGAAAGATATTTGGTAGAATGTTAGCAACTGAGATTTCTGGGGCACCATTGACTACCATATTAGAAAGAATTGTTGTATAATTGTGTTTGTTCTGTTCAACACAAAAAAAAATATTTTGAAGAATTTATGAAAACAAACAGCTCTCGGTTTCCAGACCCGTCACTCTAGAATGTAAACGCTTGTGACTGGCTTTGGTTTACTGTATAAAGCACTTGAGATCCAGGTTTTACTGTGGCTATTGATTAGACTGATTTAAGGAAAGTGCTGACGCGGCCCGATAGTGTGTGTGCGTGCGTATCAAGTCACATTCAATGACTTTTCAATATAGAATTGAGTTTTCTTCTGCAGCCATAAAAAGTGACAGAAGTGGAGAAAGAATAGCGATGCAAAGAAAAGAGATAATTGGATGGTGAAGAACGAAAACGGGACAAGGAAGGGATGAATTATGGAATGGGATTCAGCTGCAGGACTGATATAATGACAGAAAGAGAGGAATCTGGCAGACGCACAGAGAAAGGGTAACATCAGAGAATGAGACAGAAAGACTTGCTGCCAATATAGCAATTTCAGTCTGATGAGTCTTGAAAGTGGGGAAGAAAGAGAAAGTTTAAGAAGGGTGACTACCTTGTAGTTTCAGGATATAACAACTTCCATAACACTAAAGATGCAAAACTAGCAAACCAGACAAGACTGGACATATAGCATGATTAAAAGATCATTATTGCAAGTATTGCTATAGTATCTGATACCATCACAGAGACTTAGGAGAGAAAAACATGTTTCATTTTCAGATTGAAGCACATTAAAGCTCTTCCTCAATAGGAAATGCCCCCTTTCCATTTCGTCACCCTGCAAAACATTCCCCTCCTTTGACCCCGAGCGCCGCCCCATTACGCTCACCGAATTCTCCGGCTGCCAGACATCAGTGAATGGACAGCTGAGGTGGTCGAGGGCAGATTACTCTCTGGCATATTGTGCAGTGGGTGATGTTTGTCTGATGTGGGTTACAGGTGGAGGCAACGGCTGCGTGAGGGACTGTCTCCACGCCCCAACCCCACCGAGTCTGATATACTAAGTGTCTCACAGTTGGAGCTTCTAAAGACAGCAGGGCACACTCTTGTCGCGCTCCCTGTCATTACCACTCTCTTTGGCAGCGGAAAGCCTTTTAACCTGTGTTGAGAAGGTTTTTTCTTTCCCAAGATGAAAAATTGTGTTTGCAGTATGGGCTGAAATAATAAGGTTTTAGTTTATCTGTTGTTTGTGTAATAGTGGAGAGGGGTTAGATACGCCACTTGTTACTTAAAGGGATAGTTCACTCAAAATGGAAAATTCTTGCATCATTTACTCACCCTCATGTCATTCTAAACTTGTTTGACTTTTATTCTTCTGCGGAACACAAAAAAAAGATATTTAGAAGTGTGTTGGTAACCGAACAACATTGAACCCCATTGACTTCTATGTTATATATACAAAACCAGAGACATTTCTCAAAATATCTTCTTTTGTGTTTGACAGAAGAAAGAGTCATATACAGGTTTTGAATGACAGAAGGGTGACTAAATGATGACTTTTTTTTACTTAGGTCAGACAACCGGAAACAATACCTAGAAATACCACCTAGAAATACCCTAGCAGTGACCCAGAACACCATAGCAACCAATTAATATGCTTAAGACAACTCACAACTCAGAAATCCCAGATTAGAGGCAGACCAGCCACTATTGTACTAACTGAAACAATCATCCCAGGCAGTTTTATGCGCCTGTGTGGGCAAACAGGCTTTTTTTACCCACACGTGTCTTAAATGTGCACAACTTTCCCTCTTAGAGAGAGGTATTACCAAGAATGTTTCTGCCATCTTTCTCTGTTCTCTTCTCTGTGAAAGCTGAGTGGACCCCATGCTGTTTAGATTAGAGGCGATTGGACATGGTGTAATTTTAGAACGAGTGTTTCTAGGTCTTTGCATGTAGATGTATACGTTGGTGTAAGTGAAAGAGAGAATCGCTACGGTGCACACCACAGTGACCTTCTTACGGTACTGGATCTAATGAAGTGTGTACTGCAAAGTGTGATTTAGGGAGCTGTTGGTTTTTTTCATGGTAAAACACACACCTACACACACATTGTGAAGACGCACAGCATTGTTTTTTTACAATCTATTTTTTCTTTCCTCTCATTTTGCTCTGTAATTATCACATGATTTGTTTGAAAGATCTCCTTGTAGTACGCCATGTTAAAAGGGAAATATTAAAAGAGAGAAGGCTAATAAGCCTGTAAATGTGAAATGAGGATTGACAGCTGCTCTGACAGCTCGGTTTGCATGAGGATGCTCTCTTTAGAGGGATGGCTAATAGTCTCTCATTATGAAGGCTCGTTTGAATTATAGATGGAGCCGGCGATGCCTGCCTGCCCTTAACTACGCAAGTATCGATCCCACTGCAGTGCCAAGCGCCAACGCAATTAAGATGCTGCCAAATTAATGTGCTGTGGAACCTGTGTCAAATATTCCATTTTCCATCCAGATACGCTTGTTCCTTGTTCCATTTCAGATGGAGTAAATTACCTCAGGCCTCTTTAGAGCTGTGACGAGTTCTTTCGAAAAGAGCTCCAGTGTGATTAGTGGAGCCCATTAGAACTATCTGAACTGTGTCAATTTATATAAAGCACACTTACAGATAGAAGATATACAGCCTTTTAAAAGCTACATTCAGTCAAACACAAAAGTGCTGTTATCACATGCATATACAGATACTAAAAAAACGAAGAGACCACTCCAAATTTGTCTTTAATCAGCTTTTATGTATGCGTTCCTTTCTGGTGTCTGTTGAATTCCAACAAAAGCAAACCGTATGAGTGTCAAAGTCACCCAACAGCAATGTGAAAAAAACGAAAAGCATGCCAAGACGCATGAAAGTTGTGATTAAATACTGTACGTATAAAAACATATACTGTGTTTTATCAAAATAATAATGTAGGCCTACTTGCTAATACTTCCTTGGAGTATTGAGGTCTGGAAACATTGTTTTCATTTTCTGCAAATACATGCAAATAAAAATGACACTTTAATTGGGAATTTGGGTGAACTGTTGTCAGTAGTTCACAGAATAAAACAAGAGTGATAATTTTACCTAAACACATACCTATAAATAGTAAATTCAGGGGAAAAATCATTTTGGGGTGGTCTGGTTTTCCAGAGATGTCATGGTTCTGCGTCACCTAGTCTTGGATTTCCTGGTCCTGAGGCAGAGCCATGACAAAGTCTTTGGTTTTGTGTGGGAAAACCATGGTGTTTGTCTTTTTGACATCTCATGTGTTTTCTCGTGTCTTGTCATTGGCCCCGCCCCTCTAGTTTCATGTATTGCTTCCCTGCCGTGTCTAATGTTTCCCACCTGCCATGTGTAATTATCCCTCGTTTGTCTCTCCTTTAAAATGCCCTCTTGTTTCATTGTCTTGTTGCTCGTGGATTACGTTGTGTATGTGTGTGTTTGGTGAATGTCCCCCGTAAATGCTACTCTGTGAGTTCTCGTCTTGTTCCTGCCTTGTCTTTGGGATTATTATTTAACGTTTTGGACTTCCCTGCCTTTTACTTTGACGTTTGGTTGTGTTTTGTTTTGTTATTTCATTCTGCTGTTTTTGGCCCCCTCGTGGGAAGTTTTTGTTGTAGTTTTGTATTTTAGTTCGTTCTTGGTTTGACACCCCCTCGTGGGTTTTTGTTTTGTATTTTTATTATTAAAGTCTTGTTGTTTTGTTAACCCCTTCACGCCTGTCTGCATCTGGGTTCTTTCCACCGCCGATCGTGACAAGAGATGTATATAAAGAGCATGGCTCAAAAGTTGACCCATACTGAACTTTTATTCCCATAACTTGTGTGGTAAAACTCTGATATTCTGCTAAATAAATTAGGTAAAATAATAATAATGTTTATGTAATAATAATTTATATATAATATAATTAAAAAATAATATAATTTTTTTAGGGCTGTCAAACGATTAATCGCGATTAATCGCATCCAGAATAAAAGTTTGTGTTTACATCATATATATCTGTGTACAGTGTATATTCATTTTGTAATAATAAACACAAACATATACACATACTTGTCTATATATTTAGGAAATATTCAAATGTATTAATTTATATTTACCAATAATTTAAATTCTAAATAAACGTTTATTTATTGTTATTTATAGTTGTAGTTATTATTGTGTATTTATCATTATTTTATATTTTTCTAAAATAAATGAATTTATGTGTATGTGTTCATAAATACAAAATTAATTATCACAGTATACAGACATAAATTACGTAAACACAAACTTTTATCCTGGATGCGATTAATCGCGATTAATCTTTGACAGCCATACTTTTTTTATTTTAGTAGGTCTGTGTAGCAACACTGGCTCAACCAATGGATTATATTAGGGGTGGGGTGTCCTGTTTGTGCAGGCCATGAACAGTGAAGCTGTTTGTAAAGCTATATTTACATTTACATTTAGTCCTTTAGCAAATGCTATTATCCAAAGCGACTTACAGATGAGGGAAACAATAGAAGCAATTGGAACAACATAAGGACAACAAAAAGCATAAGTGCAATAAAAGAAAACTGGTCTCATATAGCCTACCACAGTATACAGAGCTAAGGTTTTTTTTTTGAAAAATGTAGAAAAGACATAGAAGTCAGAACTGATCAGTCAGGTGTTGATGGAAGAGATGTGTTTTCAGACGATTTTTAAAGATGGCTACAGAATCTGCTGATCTTGTAGCAGCGTGCAGATCATTCCATAAATGTGGAACCGATCCCAAGAAGGTACGTGAGAGAGATTTTTTTACCTTTTTGGGATGGCACCACAAGACGTCTTATTTAAAACTTAAAATGACGGGAATTCAAATTCTGTGGCGATCTGCTGAGTTTTTTTGCAGAATTCTACAAGATCCAGATTCATAGCAGGGCATGCCTGCTCATATGTCCAGCTGCTGAGCGGTATATTATGTATGGCTCCCCTGTTGTGTCCTCCGCTCTCATCCCAGCTCTGCAGGCTAAGAGCCGAGCCAACTCGCCACTCCACACAACATCAGAGCCTTCTGTCTCTCATTATCTCTTTACTCCCCTCTTCTTCACTCATCTTTTCTTTATCTAAAGGCTGAATTACACGACACCACTTTTAACATTTCGAACAGACTTTAAAATGCTAGAATGCGTCATACGCCTTATAACTTTGTTGGTGGCTACCGAAAAAAGACCCACAAAAAGTTAATCGTACAATAAACACACAAATAAATCACGGTCCGCTATCAAACTCTAGCCCACTGTGCAAATTGGGGGGAATGTCCAATCCACACTTAACGCAAGCTTATGTTTCCTTTTGAATGCTATTTTAATCTCTTTTTAAAACTGTTTATCACCTTTCTTGAAGAGTTGAATACATTTTTGTGTAATCTTGTATCTTGTCACAATGGTAACTTGACATCACACGAACAACCGCGGGAACAATTTTAGATTTATCACTGAATCCGTAAGTGCTGTAAAAAAATGTGTTTCTTTGAATATATTCAGAAAGCGACAGCATAGAAAACACCCCAAAAAATCTAGTGTAAGGGAGAAAGGAAGTAAAGAACATCTGGTACCTGTCCGCTCAGAGACACTTCCTAAGGAGACTTCGCTTTTTATACACTCTTGACTAAAGGCACATTTATTCACAACTTTTCGACAGTTTTTACCTGCCTATAAAAATGTTCCCGCAGTCCCTTAAGATTAAATGCAGCATCAGTGCTCTCTATATGCTTTATACAAGCAGATTTGTGCAACTCAGCATTCAGTTTGTATAAAAAACTATATGAAGTACTGTTTGAGACAGTTAAAGTCAATTTACTCTGTGGCCATCTTGATAACAACCTGCCTATTTTAACAGGCATACAAGTACAGCTTTTATCTATAGAGGCTACAGTAAAGACTTTGTCTGAGGGATCCGTGTAGATTTTAGCCACATACATCCGGGCGGCTCGTGATTGTGACCCGCTGCAAATGCATTTCCTGTCTCATCTGCACTTCCTCTTACATTAGTCCTCTGACCTACACCCCCACCACATGCATCATGCATTATCTATTCTTTCCATTCTTTGTTTCCATCCTCGCTTTGGCCTCTCATATGCACTCGCCATCTCTGACTCATCATCCTTTCCATGGCTGTAGCCTTTCTTTTCACATCATTTTAGATTGCATTGTGTGTCGGAGTGAGTGAAGTGAGTGAGTGGGTGGGTTTGTTTGTGCTTCTTTTGGAATTCTGTATGTAATCTCAGGCTTCATGATGATTAAAGTGATATCTGATAATAATAGTAATAATTGGGACAGTTAAAGGGATAGTTCACCCCAAAATTAAGATTTTTGTGATAATTTACACACCCTCAGGTTGTTCCAAACCTGTATGCATTTTGTTGATCTGTTGAACACAAAAGAAGATATTTTAAGAAATTTGAAAAGCAAACAGTTGTGGGTCACTATTGTAGAAGAATACTATGAGACAGTAGTTCCCCAGAACTGTTTGCTTTCCACATTCTTTAAAATATCTTCTTGTCATTATTGGCTGAACTGTCCCTTTAGGGTAATTAAATGTGTTCCTTTAACTTAATTAAGTTTTTTAACGTTGTTTATGAATTGAATACCTTCATGTTGGTTGACTAGTTGTCTTACCAAGGGGTTTTCGCTCTGTTGCCAAGGACCTCCAAATAAGATGAGCCTTTTGTGAGAGACCCACTATCCATCTATACATTTTTATGTGAAAAATATGTAAACTTGGTTGGATAAATAGTAAATGTGAGATTATAATGACAACATAGTGTTTCCAGACTTACTTGGAGTGCGAAAAAAGAAACTGAAGTGAGAAAAGCTCACTAGAAAGCTACAAATATAAACCATTCTGCACACTATGCATTTATTAGCAAACATGCTAATAAAGACTTAGAAATGAAACGATGATTATGTAGAATTTTACAATATTTGCTTGATCTTTTTTCCCCAAAATTTCCTGGGGGCCCCTTGCAACCTTCTGAGGGACCCCTGATCTGGTTATGTATCAAGGTTGATCGGTTTATCTAGATTTTTTTATGCGCCTTATTATCTGTTCATTATATGCATTACTTCTCATGTTTTTAGTGTCTTTGATTTGATTCACATGCTCTTCTAGGGCTGTAGTCAAGTCCACCATTGTCGAGTCCAAGACAAGTCCAAGACCAGGACTAGTTGAGACCGAGTCCAAAGAGGTTCGAGTCCAAGTCAAGTCCAAGTCCAGAGAGGTTCGAGTCCAAGTCAAGACCGAGGCCAATTGAGACAGTCAAGACAGAGACAGAAAAAAATCATGACTACAAGACCACATACTTAACTACTGATAATTTATGTGATGCAAGAGACAGCATATCTTCTATTCTAAGATAATCATTTTCATTATTGTTTGTAATGATCAAAAAGCAGATAAAATAAGGTCATTTTATTTTTACTATATAGGTATAGCACTAAAGTCACAAAGCCGAAGTGTAACTGTTTATTACTTTTTTAAGGAACTTTTTTATCAGCCCTCCTAACAGCAAGGTTGTGCAGCAATGAACACTTTTGTGCGTGCGTGCGTGCTTGTGCGCGCCTGCCCGTGCACGTGCGTGTTCGATAGAGGAGCCGCTAGAAAGAGCAGAGGCTCCACGGCTCGTTTATAAGCACGTCGGTGCCCATCCTTAAATAACATGTTCATCACAATTACAATAAAAATACGATCATTCTTATCTTTAAGCCCTACTTTCCAAACTTTCTAAAATACTCAAATGCAATGCTAACTCTGAAACATGGCATTAACTTACCTCTTTGTGATGCCTTTGCAGGTGTCTTACGAAATTGGATGTTGTCCCACATGTTTCGGGGAAAGTTTTGGTGCAGAAAGTTTCCTTTTAAGCGCACTGTCGATTCATTTATTATGGTTTGTAAAACCAATCTGTATTGTGCCGCTGCTCGCTGACATCGTGCCTGATGAATGATTGATGCTGGTTCGCGCCACGGACGAAATATTCATTCGAACCGGTTCTTTCTTTTTAGTGAACCGGTCGAACCAGTTCAGCTGAATCGTTCCCGTTTAGCGTCTCCCATAAACACTTAATATTATCCACAAATTAATTCAGTTATTCACTTTCTGGCGCGCATGACAGTCCCGCGGACTTGAACCAATATACCGGAGTTATTTAATTACAACAACAGCACACAATAAACTGAACTGCTGTGTGAAAAGAGAACTTATGAGCACGCGCAGCTCTCGTTCTAGAGTCGAGAGTCGGCAACAGTTTTCGGATCATTCGTTTTCGGATCACAAGAGTATTGCTCTATCAATGTTTTGTTTTGAAGGAGAAAATAAAACATATATCGCTGGACTCGGACGAGACCGACTAGAACATTTGCGAGACCAAGTCCGAGACAAGTCCGAGTTCAAATACCAACGAGTCCAACACAAGTCCGAGACCATAAAAAAACATCTCGAGTCCGAGACCGGACTCGTGTACTACAGCACTATGCTCTTCACTATGTGTACCATTCAAGTGCTTCACATGATCATCATACCTGCTTGTGAGCATTTGACACGTTGAATGTATTCCTTTGAAAACCGCTTTCCACCAATTTTCATTTCACACTTACAACACATTTCAATTAGTTTCGCTAACAATTATGTTTTAAGCCCCTCAATCCATCTCTTACATCTATCAAAGATATCGCTTTTGATCCTACATTTTGTGATTGGCTTTTGTCTTGTATACACAAGTAACACAACTAATTGCCCGTTCACAACAAATATAAAAAGCCTTTTTTCTAGGGGGCAATCACAGAAATGCAATTCAAAAGCCAATCACAGAAATGCCTTATTTACACTGTTTCCTCTCACCGAAACCCAATTACAGCACCCTCATTGAGTTCATATTATTTGACCTTTATCAGCGAGAGAAAATGAGAGCGAATCAGAGAGAGTAGACGGTGCGTCCTGGAGGAGAAACGAGCAGTTTTCCTTTTTCATATCCCTATATTCAATATTTAAGAATGCAATTAGATTAGCTAATTATCTTAGCAGACTTTACAATGGATGCAGCTCTGATGGTCTCTAATTAGATTTGGAGTGGTAAGAAACCCCCACAGAGTTCTCCCATGTGCTGCAAAACAGCCGAGAAAGTCTTCCTGCCGTTGCAGACATGGGCGAAATGTGTTTGCCCAGGCGAATCGTAACATTCCCCTGTCTTGTTTCTTTGGATTTGGTTCTTTTCAGACATCAGACCCACATTGCTATGTCTGTCCATGTCTCATTTGTTCTTTTGTCCTGTCTCTCATCTGCATCAGTGTACACATCCACAGCATGCTGACGGGTTATTGTGTCATCTCCGGCTGGGATCAAAGATGGAGTCAGCCTCAACGAACACGGCAGCTGTAAACAAGCCCAACTTTAAAGCTCTTCCCCTGCAAACAGAGAGCTCAAAGTTTTTGACTCAACGTTTGTCGTATGTCTCCCGGTGTTGTGAATTGTGTCAGAGCTCTTGGGGCACAAACACCTGCGAGTGGATTATAAATGCAACCCCCTAGTTTTCACTCTCCTTGTCTCTCATATCGCCCGTGTTGTTGATGACTTCTACTCTTTTATTTTGTGCATGATAGATCAGCATATTGAAACCGCTCTATTGATCATTGGCCTAAGGCCACTCTGCTCTCGGCAAAGTTGCTTTTGACATATTTAAATCCTATTTATACAAAAGCAGAGACTTACTTTAGACCGTGCAAACAGTAAGATTGAAGAGGGCAGCTAACCCCACAATCTCTTACAATAAACCTCAAGCTTTATTTCTGTACTAAGCCAATAGAAATGACATTTACCCTCTTTACTGTCTAAATACAGTGGAGTATATTTATATCTCTGGGAGACAGAGAGTGATTCACGCTTGGCTAGAGTCTAAAAATGTAAAGTGAGTTATTCTGCACTCTTCATAGCTCTGTGGAGAATCATTAGATATTCTTGAAATTGTTCTTGATTGAACGTTTGAGCTCCTGAAAAAGCGGTAAGTGTCAGCTTGAATGGGCGTGCATTTTTTTCTACCATGGGGCCCAAGCTAGTACGTATCAATCTTATTGTCTGTCGCCAGAGCTGGTGGGCTGTCAAACTGATCTTCACAGAAGCCCAACAGAAATGCTCCCTTAAAGTCCGAGTTTGAGACAGAATTTCATCTCTCCTCTCTGGAGCACAGAGTTGAATGTTTAGCTCTTTTAACATCGTGTTTGCATCTTGAAGAAGAAGAGAAGAAAACAAAGGATGGTTTTGAGAGCAGATCTCAATTGAGTCTGGCATTCTGATGTCCTCCCCTGGGCAGGGTGGATTTAACGACAGAACGGAAGCACTTCCAAACGCTCCCAGCGCTCTGTACTTGGAGCAGGCTTCCGGAAAGCCCAGTGCAATTGCACATAGATCAGAGGATTGTGACTAATGACTCCAGTGGCTTGGACTGTTTTTTTTCAATGGCTGTTATGAATTGAGAGCTCTTAAGTCTGATTCATGTGATTCTTTGTTCCCTCTCAAGGCCGATTCTCCATAGCTTTGATTTCAAGATCATGTGCTGTGTAATCTCAATCTCTGTGTGTGTGTGTGTGTGTGTGTGTGTGTGTAACCTTGATAGGAACAACACATCCACAAAAAATCACTTTGAAAAAGTCTAGCATAATTTCATATGTAATACAAAATATTAAATATTTCTTATAATGCAATATAATAAAGACATATTTATTATTATATTTTTAAAGTCACCATGAAACGGAAGTTGCGATTGACCTCTTTTCCGTATCGTGACGTATATCCGAGCGAAACGGCTTCTGAAATTAGAAAAAAATNGTGTGTGTGTGTGTGTGTGTGTGTGTGTGTGTTGTTTGTTATGGAAATCAATTAGGTAGCATCTCTCATTGTTTGAAACTTAACTAAGCTTAAAGTTTAGTTTAATTGGCATGACCAGCAGGTTTGCAGCATAACTACGTACAATGAGAAATTGTGCAAAAAAAAAGGAAAATGGAAATGATGGGGGAAAGTCATATTAACAATAAAATAAATTGACAGTAGTCCAAAAAGTATTAAAACTAACAGTTCTGAGAAAATTGCAATTAACAATTTAAGAAAAAGCAATGCATTTATAAAAGCAGTAATAATTAAATATGACAATATGACTATTTGTCATAATGAGGATGAGTGTAATGATGACAGTGTCCCTCATTTTCTGGCAGACAGACACATACTGTGCTGCTGTCACACAGCTCCTTGAGCTCCCCTAATGGGACGGTATCAGTGTGTGCTGTATCTGTTTAAATGAGTAGCGAAACTTCCCGGATGTCTGTGCTTTGAGTGTTCTGTCAGGAAAATCTACTGTAACTTTTCTTTCGCATGTTTATAAATTGTCAAGATGGCTATTGCTTTGAATCTCTGTTGTTGTGTTTTAGTTTCCCAGCAATTAAAGTAACTTTAAAGGGACAGTTCCAAAATTAAAGTCTGTCATCATTTTTAATATATATTTACTCACCCTCAAGTTGTTCCAAATCTGTTTAAATTTCTTTGTTGTGATGAACACAGAGAAAGATATTTGGAAGAATGCTTGTAATTAAACAATTCTTGGCCACCATTGACTACCATAGTTGGAAAAATTACAATGGTAGTCAAAAGTGCCCCAGAACTTTTGTTTGCTTTCCTACATTCTTTAAAGTATCTTCAGAACAAAGAAATGTACAAAATTGTCCTACTATATGGTAGCCAATGGTGGCCAAGAACTGTTTGGTTACGATCATTATTCCGAATATCTTTCTGTGTTCATCAGAACAAAGAAATGTATACAGATTTGGAACAACTTGAGGGTGAGTAAATTAACACAGAATTTTAATTTTTGGGTGAACCTCTACTTTAAGTTGTCATTTTATTTAATCTGATTAGTATGGCAGTGTTTTACTGGCCCAGGGCATCTCTTGGATGGCAGAAGAAACAGAAGTGGCAGTCACACTTGACTTTGAGCTCCAATCACTTTTATTTGTTTATGTACTTTTGTTTTTTATGCAAAAGTGTAAGCGTGAGAAAAGCGTGAGACGAACATATGAGATATGATTTTTTCATCAGAGATTTTTGCTTCCTACCAAAATTTTAAATGAATGCTAAAATATATAAACATGCTATGCTCAAAAAAATCAAGGGAACACCCACACTGTATTAGATCTCAATGCACGAAATATTCAAGCTAAAACTTCAATTATATACTTTGCATAATGTGACAATGGTCAATGAAAGCCAAAATCATAAACACATTCAGGGCAGGAATTACAGTAAAATCACTTGTTCATCACAGTAACTCATAATGTAAGTCAGTAATGTGAATAGCCCCACGTGCCCGTATGAACTCCCAACAATGTCTGGGCATACTCCTGATGAGATGGCATATGGTGTCCTGTGGGATCTCCTCCCAGACCTGGATCAGAGCATAAGTGAGCTCTTGGACAGTCTATGGTGCTACTTGATGGCTTCGGATACATGAGATCCCAGAGGTTCTCAACTGGATTTAGGTCTGGGGAACGTGAGGGCCAGTCAATGGCATCAATGCCTTCATCATCCAGAAACTGCCTACAGACTCTGGCCACATGAGGCCGGGCCTTATCATTACCCTCTAAGGATGGTCCTCCCCAGACTACCCTTGCTCTTGCCTCTCCAGTGTACCTGTTGTCACTTTCATTTGCACCAAAAAGAAAAAAATGGTTCACAATCACTTATGCTTCCTTACCGGGTTGATTGATATTCCTTAAGGTTAACTGACTTGGTGTTATGCTGGGATGATCAAGTGTTCCCTTAATTTTTGTTGAGCAGTATATTGTCCTGGTATCTCAATGCATAGAATACAAACTTCAAAGTTGCATGGTGTTGTTGGAGAATTTAGATGATATATTTTGATACTGTGACAGTTTCTAGCAGATCGAAAGTAATTTTGCACGTTTACAGTCCAGTGTGAACCTCAAAACTCCAGACCAGCTGAGAACAGGACTCTCTCTCTCTCTTCCTCTCCCCCCAGCGGTCTTTCAGTCAGATATGTAAACCATTAATGACATCACCAGAGCAGACGAAAGGAAAGGACAAAAGATCCTTGCAACAGATTTATCACTCACTGTCTTCTCTACCAATCTTTCATTCAGTCCTGTGCATTTGTGCAAAAGGAAAAGCACATCAACGTCTATCAAAACCCACTGTAACACTTTATTCTGCCCCTGTGATGTTTTCTCCTTTCTCCTGCCCTTCACGTCTCAGTACTCAGTGTGATGTCATCCAAAACCATTTTAATTGAAACGTGCGTTAAACAAAAGGAGCCCTGTGTGTGCGCCTGTGCAAATAGAGAGAAAGTGGCAGAGACGAAGGGACACGAAGACAAGGTTGAATTGATGGAGACTGTATAAATGAAAGTCTAGCGCTGATGTGTGAGGGTCTGTCACAGCGAGCGAGGGCTTTGGAGTGAATAGATGCACCATTTTCCTGTGTTCTCTTTCCGCTGTGCTTTTGATGTGACAGTGAATCGCAGCTCACCCACCGAGCACGGGGTGTAAAGTTGTTGCTTTGACGACCTCTTTAAATCTCATCTGTCGCTATCTGTCTGCTCACCTCTTGGCATCTCTTTTCTTCGGTCATACTTTGCCAATTATTTTGCTCTCAGCCACTGTGTGATTGCACTTAAATCGCTGGACTGCTCACCCTTTGAAAGGAGGCAGAGTGAGGAATAACTGCCATGTTGGTCGGAACTGCACCCAAGTTTTTCACCTACTGTTGCACTTGTGTATATGGTTGAGTGACAATAAAGGGATTTGAGTTTGATTTTTTTATAAGAATGACTGGGAGAAATTTGGAAGAGAATGGGATGGAGGGAGGAGAGGCGTTTTGTTGATGCTACTGTAGCTTTAAAACATACAATATTGAGCTATTTATAGTGAGTTAAAAAACATCATACTTCTGACAAAAAGCCTATTGCAAAAAGGAGTCTCCTTATATTGCCTTCTAAGATATCATGTTTAAGCCAGATTTCAATGAGACAACGCTGCATGTACAGTGTCTTTTACATAAAGAGAATCCCAGAATTTATTTCAATAAGCTAAGTGTTTTTTACTGAATATTAATTTAATACTCAATAGCATGTTAATGGGAAACTACTGGAATCAATAGCTATTGGAATATCAAACTACGGGTGTGTCTCAGTCAGCTCTCTAGCTCCCTAGGTGGTGTGTCAGTATATTAAAAAGCAGAATGTTATTGATCGTGTGAGAAACATCAACAATTGGAGCACATGTTATGGTTGGACTAGTATTACTCATCATTACTAGTTTACAGTAACACTACATTTAATAAAGGTAAAATATTTAAAATATAATAATGGTTAAATTAAAAGGAATCAGAACCGGGAATCGATTGACAGAACTGGAAGCGTAACTGGAAAATTTCTTATATTGCTCAACCCTTAGCATGGATATACAGACGTGCTCAAATTTGTTGCTACCCCTCCACAAAAAACGAAGAATGCACAATTTTCTCTGAAATAACTTGAAACTGACAAAAGCCATTGGCGTCCACCATTGTTTATTCCATATTTAATAGAAATCTGACTTTGCTTTTGATTTTTTTATTCAACGTAATATTGTAAATAATAAAACAAATGAAAATGTCATGGACAAAAATGATGGGACCCCTAACCTAATATTTTGTTGCACAACCTTTAGAGGCACTCACTGCAAGCAAACGTTTTCTGTAGCTCTCAATGAGACTTCTGCACCTGTTAACAGATAGTTTGGCCCACTCCTCCTGAGCAAACTGCTCCAGCTGTCTCAGGTTTGATGGGTGCCTACTCCAGACTGCAAGTTTCAGCTCTTTCCATAGATGTTCCATAGGATTCAGATCAAGACTTATAGAAGGCCACTTCAGAATAGTCCAATGTTTTGTTCTTATCCATTCTTGGGTGATTTTAGCGGTGTGTTTTGGGTCATTATCCTGTTGGAGGACCCATGAGCTGCGACTGAAACAGAGCTTTCTGACACTGGGCAGTACGTTTCGCTCCAGAATGCCTTGATAGTCTTGAGATTTCATTGTGCCCTGCACAGATTCAAGGCACTCTGTGCCAGATGCAGCAGAGCAGCCCCAAAACATAACCGAGCCTCCTCCATGTTTCACTGTAGGTATGATGTTCACTTCTTTGAAAGCTTGATTTTTTCGTCTGTGAACATAGAGCTGATGTGACTTGCCAAAATGCTCCAGTTTTGACTCATCTGTCTCAAGGACATTCTCCCAGAAGAATTGTGGTTCGTCAATATGATTTTTTTATGTTTTTCTTTCAAAATGTTCTTCCATGGAGCCCACTTTTGCTCAAAAAGCGGCGGATGGTGCGATCAGAAACTGACGTACCTTCACCTTGGAGTTCAGCTTGTATCTCTTTGGCAGTTATCCTTGGTTCTTTTTCTATCATTCGCACTATCCTTCTGTTCAATCTGGAGTCGATTTTTCTCCTGCGGCCGCGCCCAGGGAGGTTGGCTACAATTCCATGGACCTTAAACTTCTTATTAATATTTGCAACTGTGGTCACAGGAACATCGAGCTGCTTGGAGATGGTCTTTTAGCCTTTTCCTTTACCATGCTTGTCTATTATTTTCTTTCTGAGCTCCTCAGACAACTCTATCCTTTGCTTTCTCTGGTCCATGTTCAGTGTGATGCACACAATGATACCAAACAGCACAGTGAGTACTTTTCACTGTCCAAATAGGCTGAATGACTGATTACAAGATTGGATATGTGTGATACTAATTAAAGAAACTAATTAGTTTGACATATCACAATAATCCAATGATGTATTATCTTTTATAAGGTGTACCAACAAATGTGTCCAGGCCATTTTAGAATATCTTTGTAGAATAAGCAATAATTCATCTCTTTCCACAGCTTCTTTGCTTTATTCTATGACATACCAAAGGCATGCAAGTATACATGATACAACAGCTTTTAATTTCAACACTCTTCAGGAGGAATGAAGCATTATTTCAATGAGCTGTAAGGGTACCAACAAATTTGAGCACGTCTGTAGCTATAGTGAATAAAGCTATGGACAGATTAGAATCAATGACTCGAACTAAACGTTTTTTTAACATAATATACATTTGTCTTTTGAAAAGTTAGTTCTCAATTCATGATGATTTTGAATAGAGAGCTAAGGGAAGCAGAGAGCTGGATAGTGAGCTCAATGTTCCAGTAGGAAACATTGATGCTTCCTGGTTTTTGCATTGCTTTGTGGGAATTTTTAGGGAACAAAGGTTTGCATATTCCCTGATCAGTGCCATAACTATTGAACAGGGTATCTGATTGAGACACACACTATTGAATTGCAATTTAAGTGTCTTTAGATTTTAACCCCCTTAGAGTATTATCAGTTTAGTGTACTTGTCACGAGACTGCATTTTAATTCAATTACTTAAAGGTCCAGTGTATTAAATTTAGCACCATCTAGCTGTGAGGTTGTGAATTGCAACCAACAGCTCACTCCACCCCTCGCTTTTGAAGCACTACAGTGGCTGACACAGAGGAGATAACATGTTTATGAAATGTGTTTTGTAGTGCAGTTTGTTCGTTCAGGGCTACAGTAGAAACATGGCGAATTTCATGTAAGGAGCCCTGCGTTGTATGTCGATAGAAACAGCTCATTCTAAGGTAATAAAAACATAAAGCTTCATTATGTAAGGTATTTATTACACCTCTGAAGACATAGTTATGTATATTATATTGCATTTCTGTCAAAAGATCCTCCAACAACATCCTGAACAGCTTTTTCCCTCACAATGAAGTGACGTCAAAGGATGGACGTTTTTGAGAAAGTGTTTCCCACTTTCCTTCTCATCTACTCTCCTCTCCTCTAATTGTTAAATGAATCCTTAACTTGTTTGCATTTGCATTAACTGCTAGATTATGTTAATTGTCAGGCTTCTCTTGGCAGAGCCACTGTTTGATATTGTAATGGAGACGAGGTTAGCAGAGAGTAGCTCATTTGCTGGAGCACCAGAAGGGATCGGCACTCATTCAGTAGCGTTTTTCTTTACTGACGTGCACGGCAAATTGAATTGCGGCTGTTGAAGAGGATGCAAGTTACCCCCGGCTAATTCTCTCATGTTAACCTTTGGTACCCACGCAGGTTTCTCACTTTATCAGCACCGATGGGGTGCTGTGGGTGAGCACCTCATATAAGAGATTTACCATTGCTGCCAATCCACTTTCACACAAAGCACATCCAGATGTTTGAGCTATATAAAGTAATCTATAAAGCTTCATAAAGGAAATGAAAGCTTGTTTCTTAAGTTCACATGGCGGTTCTTATTTAGTCAAACTTCACGTTGATTTGCTGCTAAAATGAGATGTTGCACATGTGACAGAATCAGTAAGAACTGTCAGAAGCAGGCATTTTTTGTTACCCTGTTTCATTTCTAAACAGGGAAGTTGTCAATCTCAGCGGTTGGGGAAATTGCACCACTCCTGACCTTTATCAAGTTGTTTCAAGTCGATAAGTGGACAGCTGGCTAAAGAGGGAAGCTTTGTGGCATCCGAGTCATGTCATCTGCTCAGGTTTTGAACCCATGTGACGTTTAACAAGCCTCAGCTGCACAGTTTAGTGACTTTCGCTTTCCAAAATCTCTTTTAGTGAATGAAAGGCAACGACACAAGCCGGTAGACTTCACATGTAAAATTGTCTTCTCGCTTTGCAGGCTGCATCTCATGTCTGAGATTGAAGCTCCTGGTGTTCTTACACCCTAATCCAGCCCAGATATATGAATGACTTCTAAATCTGCTTGACGTTAGGACTTGCTGGCATGACTGTATATGTGATGTTAGTAATTCGGTATGTCATTTTTGGAGGATCTATTGACAGACATGCAATATTATATGCATAACTACAGTATGTCTTCAGAGTTGTATATAGACCTTACATAATGAACCGTTATGTTTTTATTACCTTAGAATGAGCTATTTCTATCCACAAATGCATGGAATTCACTGTTGTTTCTACAGTAGTATTTGCTCAGTAGTGCTTCGAAAGGGAGGGGCGGAGTCAGCCATTGGTTGCAAGTCACAACCTCACCGCTAGATGCCGCTAAATTTCATACACTGGACTTTTAATATTACAGACAAAAATATAAATAAAAACTCCAACACTGAGAAGAAAGCTACAGCACAAAATGCTCTTCAGACTGTCACAGATGAGTGCTTTGAGTTTAGACAGCTTCACAAGCGTGAAGTCATTTTGCAACCGTTTTATACATCGCTCATCCAATTATATGTATTATGCTTTTGTTTTTAACTAATGTTTTGCACAATGTGACACAGCACTTACTGTATGCCAGACTTATTCATTTGTTATGAATATTTTTTTCTCATCGTCAATTTTAAATAAAGATTTAATTCTCAACTCAGATAAAGTAGGCTAGCTTTCATTTATAAAGTATTTAATTACTGTAGCTGTCACATTAACACATCATTTTATAAGTAAGTAATGTCACACACATTTCTGGGTTGAATTTGCAGATCAAAATAAATCACAGTTATGAATACAGTAACTGCATCTAAGTATATTTTGGTCATACTACCCACCCCTGCCTGACATGTCCTTTTATATTTTCTCTTATTCCATAAATCATAAGTTTTGAGCTAAGACAAGCTGAGAACTTAGATGTCTCAATCTCTTTCTCTGTTAGTCTTGGTCCGCCGGGGAAGTGAATGCTAATATCTTGAGATTAGCGCTAGCTCTGTGCTTCAGGCCTGATTTGGCGACTTGACTCAAAAGAGCTTATATGAAGTAGTTGTTTGATGCCATCAATAGCTTTATGCCTTACAAGTTAGGGATTCGATGTTGGCATGGAAACAGCTGCGACCTTGTTGAGTGGTTGTTATGGTAACGAGCTCATTTCGGTAGAATATGATAGCTAATATTTAAATATCGATTTGGTTTCCTCTGGGGAGTGTGGGTTTCTTGTTTGTATGGTATGCGTCTATGCTAAGACGAAAGACGATTATTGAATTTCCCTCATTACCGGGATCGTAATGTATAATGGTTATATCGAGTCGGAGATGATTGCGGGGGCGTACGTGGTGCTACGCTAGTGACGATTGTCCCTCAGGTCCTCGCCTACATACTAACGCACACTCGCATGCACTCCTCCACAAAAACATCTCCGTATCCGAATGTGCACACTCCTACACTATCATCATCTCTTCTAGACACACAACGTAAGAACAATCAGAGATGCCCAAGTAAAAAAAATCCCACTCTCTTTATCCTTGTCATCCTTTCCCTGCGTCTTCCCGCCTTCTCTCTCCCTCTCTGCTGTGATTTATAAGGTGGTAGGTCCTCCCGCTTGTTCATCAGGGTGTAAGAGACACAGTTGGGCCCCTTATTAAAAAACCCAGCGGAGGGCCGCCACCTCGGTCCCAGCACTCCCCCTTAGCCTCATTTGACTATTTCCTTTTATTATTCTGTCTTTGCATCTAACATCTGCGATTCTTCAAAGTAACCCACTGTTAAACAGTACCGTCTTGCCTCTGTTTCCTTTATTTCTTTCCTTTGTTTAATTTGCATCGCCGTCTTCTGCCGTTGCTTCTCTGTGACTAATTTTTTTTCTCACGCCGTCTCTTATTTCATTAGTTTTATGTAAGCCCGCCCTACCCTGCTCGCTTCTGTTTCATTAGCATCATGAAACTCAGCAGTGATATTGGGTGAGCAAACAGGAAGTTGAATAATTGAGCTCTTGTCAGGTAAACCTTCTTGCTGGAACCCAAAGGGCCAATTTTTAGATGTTCTGGTACATTTACTTGAAGCTTACCGTCACAATTGGTTTTCATTTATTCAGGGCCAAGTGTGGTGAAATAGATACACACTGATGTAAACTGATTCATGAAGGCTTTAACATATAGTAGCTATCCGTAAAAGCCATACTTTGAGAGAAAGCTTGAAGGTCTGTACTTTAGTTTATAATGGCATGGGGTTTCTTTTGGGCCAGCTGAGCCAAGAAGCACTTTCTACATTTTATAGAATGTACAGTTGGTAGGATTGTTGAGTGGATGGGGAAATCAAGAACGTTTACTGGTATTGTTACATCCGCTTGTCTGAAAGAGTGTCAACAGCAGAATGAACTAAGAGTGATATCTATTGATTTTTGAGATTACCTAACTTATTTGTAGCTAAAAGTATAACCAAAATATTTAATAAACATACAAGAGGATGGGAATTTGTAGATTTTTTTCTTCCCTCTACAGATGCGGATTCCATCTGCGCCTGCTTATGGCTTACAGATGGGCAGTGTCACTTGAATAATTTGGTCTTGATTAGATATTCCTCGATTGGTGTCATATAGTGATAAGCAATGCAGGCACTTCTGTTTACTTCATAAGAGCGTGTACTTCCTGCAGGCAATTTCAAAAGCAGTTTACCAGTGGTGACAAGGTGCAGTGTAACAGAAGCATTTCATCGGTTGCTATCGGTACAGTTCATTGTGTTGACCTTCCGATGGCTGACTAGGTGCCTTTACATGGAACCCCATTGAATGTCGGAGATGTGCAGTGCTGGATTCTTGGAGGGGGGACATGGTGCAAGAAGCACCAGATGCAGCTCATCAGACGCTGCTAGCAGTTTTCCATTTCCATGACACTTTACAATCATCAGCTTGGAGCTCGGCCAGTGATTTAAGGGTTTTGCGGATGGAGATTTCCCATCATCATCTCTAATATACTTCTGTTCCCATAAGATCTAGTGAAAGTTTAGGCACACCTTCTCTTTTATTACTCCTTCTTATAATTCTGAATGACTCCTTTTCACACATTAAAATGATCTAATTGTTTAAACTAAAATAACGCAAATATGAATATTATGGGGTTATACATAAACATGGTAAATTGTTTTTTATTGTTTTCTTACTCTTGTACTGTAAATGGTTTGGGGTACAGAGTTAAATGCCTCTGCTCAATGACTAAATGCAAATTAATTAAAACTACCCAGTATTTTTAATTCTTCAAAGTCCCTTCTGCCAAGATAACAGTTCTGCACACTCTGGGCTCCAAACCAACTTCATGAGATGCCACCTGGGATGCTTTTTAAATAGTATTGAAGGAGTTTCCTGGGCACTTGTATTCTGTACAAGTATTCTGGGCACTTGTTGGCTGCTTTTATTTCATTGTCTGGTCCAACTTGTTCATTTAAATAAGTAAATGAAATGTTAGTGTTTTAATGAAATTCATACGTTGGTGCAATATTTGTCTACAATAAAAAATTGCTCGTTTAAGTGTAGGCCTTCGAAGTAAAGGTTTTTAAGATCATGACAAACATAAATTCAGTCCAAACTTTTGAAGGGTAAGGTAGAGTTTTGTGTTATATTTATTACCCTCCAATTAAATGTATTCGATAAGTTTTATGGCTGCAAATATTGTTGTTGTTGTCATAAAAGTCCATTTCTTACCCAGTATTGTCAAGTTTTTTCACAGCCTCCAAGGCTCTGTTTTCAGACTGAACATCTGACCGCCGCTATCAACTCTAGCAACACACAAAGACATCTGGCAGTAATAGGATGGAGAATATGATGTTGGGTTGACATTGTGGTAACATGGAAGCGTGTTGTCAGAACGGCATTAAAATGCACTGCTGCTGAGATGGAGAGTGATGTTGTTTCCACAAGAGTGTGTAAATCTTCTAGCAATGTTAAAGCAGGATGGTTGAATATGAGCATCTTAAAAAAATGACATGCAAAAATAATTGACAATATGTAAACAAATATTTTGAAATATGACATCAAATGATCTGTGAAGCACTTGTTTTTCTAAGTTACTGTGTTTACACCATTAGATAAAGTGTTAGAGGAAGCGTGTACATTATGTATTTGTGTACATATGTCCAGTATGTACATAATATATATATATATGACAGAATGACGACATGCACACCAGAGTTATTATAGTTTTGATTTTAGTTTTATTTAGTTTTTATTATTTTATATAAGCTTTTAGATTTAGATTTTTATGTTAATTTTTGTTAAATATTCAGCAACTTGTATGCTTTTGTCATTTTATTATGCGTTTCTTTTTTATGTTGCTATTTAAGATTAATTAATTTTAGTTTTAGTTTTGTTTATTATTATAATTTTAGTGTTTTAAACAACATTTCACGTTTTAGGCCAATATCTTATTTTATTTCAATAAACAAAAACACTTTCAAAGTTTGAATTTTAGTCAGCTAAAATAACCTTGGTGCACACATCACACTCTTCTCAACAAAAGCTGCATTTGTATGTTGGTTTATCTGCTGTCATGTCTGGTCTCCTCTCATGCAGACATATACGTGCACAGGAGAGTTTGTGCATGCTCAAGCCTTAGATTCTGCTTAGCCATATTTTGGAAAAAAGTGCTAGAGGCTGTAGGAGGTTGAAAGGAGACAGTGGGCAAATCAGAGGTTCTAGAGGACATAAAAAGTTTGTTTTTTCTTGAGGCACTACGTTGTATAATAAGAAGGCTGGGTTTGAGCAGCCCTGCAGGAAAGAATCCTGTTTAAATGTTAATGGGACGAAAAGAAAATGACTTTGAGGGTGTGTTTTATTGTTCGTGAACTCTACCCTCAAACTAACCTGATCTCTTCTTCTCTCTCCCTGCAGTGATTCCGGACACCCTGGCTGTGACGGCGTCCGCTCAGACTCTCTCGAAAGTGGAGGGGGAAACGCTACAGCTAAGCTGCGAGGTCACACGACAGACGACCCAGCACACACACGTATCTGTGGGCTGGTACGTGCGCCCCTCGGATGAGCCCGGTTCTGCTCCGCGTGACCTGGTCACCCTGTCTCGGGACTTCGTTCTGCGACCGGGCGGACAGTACCGTCAGCGTCTGTCCTCGGGAGACGTGCGATTGGACAAGACAAGTGCCACCTCCTACCGTCTTACCATCTACAAGCTGCAGCCCACAGACCAAGGAGAGTTCTACTGTGAGGCCTCAGAGTGGATCCAGGACCCAGATCGCTCTTGGTACTCGCTGACACGGAAAGAGTCTGAGAAGACCTCGGTCAAAGTGCAGCCCACAGGTGAGTGGATTCTTTTGAATCAACCATGCGATACTTTGATGTCGTATAGTCGTGAGAGACCATTCCAAATGTTCATTTAACCTGCAGTTTTGCCCAGTGACTGTTGAATTTGAACAAAATCAAACCTCAGGAGTGACATAAAGTCATCAAACAGCAATGTGAAAGACTGACAGCATGACAAGACACATGAAAACTGATAAAAATCCAGGTTATCACATATTTTTTTTATTTTTGATCCTTTCATAAATACATGTACAAATATAAATGTTGTATTGCTTAAAAGTGAACATGAACTTGTTTTCTTTGCCGTATTTGAGGTCTGAATAAATACAGAGGACCTTTTCTGTAATTTTGACCTGTTTCTCCAGTTTTCATTTTCTGCCAACAGAAAAAATATTTATATTTGAAATTTGGCAGAAATATTGTTAGCAGTTCACACAATGAAAGAAAAAAAGATCATTTTACCTAAACACATACCTATAAATTGTAAGTTCAGAACAACTGAAAACGGTGTTTGAAATGTTTTTCTTTGTTTTTTTTTTACGCGGCTGTACACAAACAACGGAGAATAACGCTGACATGACGCAACTGACAAGCAATGAGTTGTGAATTTGTGTGTGTAGATTCAAATATTGTGGAAAACGTTCAGGAAACAGTGAAACATTAATGTATGACCCAGTGCTGGTGTTTTATTTTTTGGACGTTTTAAAGCAAAAATCTTACATATTTTGCCTTTAAAGCAATTCAAATCATTCTAGCGGGTTTTAATCCTCTAAATCGAAATGATAGGTTTGCCAGAGAAAGCTATTTTAAGCTTATTTAGTGAACAATATATTGTGTCTATCGATGTACACAAGCATATCGAAACAAAACACGGTCCCAAAGAGGTGGTTGATCCTCTTAACATCAAAGCAGCTATCATACAGACCAGGTGTCTGCTCTCATGGCTCCACTCGACTCATTGATATCACATGTCATTGAGGTTATCATAGCATATTGAACTCTCAGTGGTGTCTTCATATCAGGTAATGAGCCAGTCACGCTGACTCATCTGACTCCAGCACATCTGTGGATTGTTTATTCTCCCTCATGTCTTTCCAAATATCCATCATTTTCTTTCAAATGTGAACTCTTTTTAGATGCATGACACTTTTACTTCTGCACAATGAAAATGAATGGTGAGTGGTACTGTCAAGTTGGAAAAAATGACATCAGTGAATCATGAGGCACGCAAGAACCAGTTACATCTGATGTCATTGACATCAAACCTAGCAAACACTTCTGAACGTGAAAAATTTGATTTGAAAGCTACAGTCCTTTTTCAGTGAATAACACATTTCAGTTTCTCACACACAGTATATAAGGCTGTTGTTTGGGGTGAAATATTTCTTCAGCACAATGCAGAGCATGTCATACATCTAAACACTCGGTTCTCTGGGATACCCATATTTCACAAGACAGAGACTGGGGCAGAGTAATGTCTCCCTCATCTCTGGCATCAGTCCATTACTTTCCAATTTATTACAGAAGCGTCTGTCTGTCCTGAGCATGAGACAGCATGTACAGCGGACACAAACCCTGTCGCTGTCTGACTGACTGATCACAGGGCTGTAACTCAATCTCAAAGCACGCAGGCCCGGCAGATTTGATAGAAGTGGGAGGCGACAGCGCAACTCCTCATCAAACACGCGGCAGGGCGGGAGCTACAGGGTGGCTTTTTAATTCTGCCTGTTTTATCGGTCAAGGGTCCCGAGAAGGGTGTATTGTATGAAAGGGTGTGGTAGAGTGGATGAATAAGGGCACCAGTTTCATTTTAAGGCTCAGAGAAATTATGCATTTATAAATGATATATCTACTGCAAGAAATGTTGTCTGTAAGTGGATCAAAAAAAAATTCTACAAAAGTGTGGAAGTTGGAAGCTTTAAAAGCTTACATTGTTCAGTGATTCGATTGCATATTATAAACTCATTAATCATGTTTATTGTTAAGTGCCTTTTTGAAAGTCAGTGTACAGAACCATTTACAGTAAATGGTTTATGAAAGCTTTTAGAGAACGTCTTCTGTTTTACTGTAAGCATTGCAGTGCCCTAGTTTGTCAGATACTGTACTTTAACACAAGACACACACTGACGTTGACACCCCACTAGTGTTCAGAGCAAATAGCCAATTTAAACTGGGCTCAGATTCACAGTCATGTTGAAATATAAAGAGATTCAACTTCAGATTCCTCAGGGTCACAGAGACCCTTTTTTGTTATCCGTTTCTTTACAAGACGCTGACACTCAAGAAAGGTTTATGCAGCTTGTTTAAGACTTTATTGTGGGAACACATTTTTAATTTAGGTTTAAGGCGAGTCAGGGTGAAGTCATTACTGCTCTATCCTTGTATACGCAGGCCGGGCTTCATCTGAGTGAGATTCTCATTAAAAATTCCAGAGAGTACTTCAAGAGCAACACTGAGACGGAGGAAGACAGATTTGTCTCTGTAATCCCCTTTTCTAGCTGGCTGCGTCCAAGTCCCCTTCCTGCTAAACAAGACGGTCACAATGTTCTCTGTGTACTAGCCAGTGGCCTTTTAGGCAAGGAAGATACAATTGAAAACGCACATGCCTGTGCAGCAGTGATTGGGTGGCTTTCCTGTGAGATAAACAGTTGTGTAGTTTCATTTTTGGATGACCGGGTTGAATGGGTTTTAGTTGGTTGCTTGGATTCTAGTTGCTGGTTTCCAGCTGGTCCAAGCTGGTCATTAGGCAGTCCAAATAAACCATGGCAAACACAGTCGACCAAAAGATCAGCAACATATGGCATGAGGGTGACACTGGTTTTGGAAAAATGGTCGATAGCCACCAAACCAATGACCGGCTTGGACCAGCTAATACCCAGCTTGGACTTTGATAGAAACCATCTTCCAAAACACAGATACCAGCTGAAGCTGGATTTTCCAGTAGGGGTCTTCGATCTTAGGAAGACTGCAACAATCATGGTCATGCACGTGGTCATGTGCGATTTCTCTGTTTTGCATAATAATGTTGACATTAACTCGATGCACACCATGTGTCTCATTCGCAACGTGTGTAAACGCTTGTATGTCTCATCTGTGTGTTAATGTGTTTATTGCTCCGATGAACTGTGGGGAAAAACAGAAGTTTTGAGGTAAACATTAATAGGACATCAAACGGCTCATTGAAGCACGTAGAACAGCAGATCGAGGGAGACATTTTGTGGCGAAGCTTTTGGCAACGAATCTCACACAGCAGATTTTAGTTACCATAGTTATGACTGCACCCATCACAACACAATTGCCTCTTTCTCTCCGGTTATCTGCCATACAAATCTTCTGTATTATGCATACTGAATAATAAGGCAGTCATTCACTCTGTTAACCCTAAACAGTTAACCCTACATTCTGACATTTTCTTCCCATTTTCAGTTCTTTATTAATGTGACTTTTGATGTGTCTCTGTCATAAAGATATGCGATTTGCTCACAGTCATTGTATTGTACTTAAAGGGATAGTTCACCCCCAAAATATAATTCTTTCATTATTTACTCACCCTCGTGTCATTTCAAACCTGTATGACTTTCTTTCTTCTGCAGAACACAAAAGACATTTTGAAGAATGCTAGTAAACAAACAACACTGGCCCCAATTGACTTCCATTGTATGGTCAAAAAAACACTGAGACATTTCAATATCTTCTTTTATGTTTCACAGATAGAGTAATAAACAGATTTTGAACAACACAAGGGTTAATAAAAGACAAAATGTTTCTTTTTGGGTAAACTATTTCTTTAACAGATTACAGTAGCTCAAAAGCTGAGTGTAAATTAGAAGGGACATTACAAGCAGATGACAGGTTGTAAACTTGAGTCCTTGAGTTGGATGACTAAGAAGACTTTGAGTAACTTGTTTACAAAGCACTTTTGTACTTCTTGTCTGTCAGTCATCACTTCCAGGATAAGAGGACTGGAAATGACAAAGTAGAGTTAACATACTCTCCATCTTATATCAATTTGTACTCAAACCATTTCCTTCACCTAGCGTTCGAGCACATCACCACAAATTGTGGGATTACTTGCTAAACAATTTGTAAAAATTTGTAGTTGTAATTTGTAAAAGTGGAAACATTCCTCTTTTTGTTCCTGATCTCATTTATTTTTCCAATGCAATCAGTCCTAAAGTTTTCTGGCTCCTGTAGCGTGGTCCCTAGATCATTATAGACTGCTCTTGATCATTGCCACTTGAAAGGTACATGCTTCCCACTATAAAAGTGACTATAGAAATCTAGGAGTTCAAACCTTAGAAATGTGCCACTACTTTACATATGTTTGTCTTGATAATGATAATGAGTTGTCCATCATGAACCGTCCTTTGATCTTAGATAAGGAACGTGGTGATTATCCACTAATGGTATGGAAACCAGATATAGGATTGGAAAAGCCTTTTCTCCACAGCATTACACCTTTTTTCAACTGAAATTCAGTATATTCCTTTGGTCTTATACATTTTAATTGTTAAAGATCATGCTTTGTAAAACGATCAAAAATACCCCTCCATTTTTTTCCCGACTTGTTCCCACGTGCACCTCTTTATCTTCAATGCTAATTAATCTGTCTCAAGCATGCAGATTTGGGCCTAATACATAGACCGGCTCCAGTCAGGCGGCCAATAATGTCCTAATAGAGCATCATGCTGCTTAAGAACAGAAGTAGAGAAAAAACAGCCACTGGCCTTTTTCCTGTGATCTGTAAATTCTGTTTTTAGCACGAGCATGTTTACTGTGCCATCATTTTGTAGAGCAGCGCGCAGCTTGAGACGCAAATAATGACTGCATGTAAAAACACACATCATCACCCTGCTGTATATTTCCTGAGTTCCCGCTCTCCGAGAGAGACACGTAGTTACGCAGCGAGAGGGGTGTTCAGGAAGCGTGTTGTAGTAATTAGAGCCCAGGGCAATCACCTCTGAAAAAGTTAAATGAAGTGAAGAAATGCTGTTCTGATGAGCACAAACTGTGTGTATCATTTAGAAATGAGTCTTCTGATGAGTCTTGAGTACTGGGACAAAATGGGCTGCAGAAGTGAAGACATAAAAGTTTATGTATCAAAGCGCTAGTTTGGATGAATCTTTTTAATGTGTTCGACTTCCTTTTTCTCACAATATGTGAGAAATGTGTGCTTCTCCTGGCTTATTACTCAATATGTAGTATGAATATTGCCTAATATTGCATTCACTGCAATGAATGAATTGAAAGATTTTCCAGCTGATTTTATTTAAGTATCTAAAAAAAACCGCAAACAATTTGCAATAGAACATTACAATGTATTATGGTTTTGAAAGAAAGAAAATAATTTTGCTAAATAAAATCTGTTAAAATGGTGCATTTTGTTGAAAACATTCTCGTCTAGTCTTTGAATACTTTCTGATTTGCTTAAAAGTTGCTTGAAGAATCAGTGCCTAAAGGATTCATTAGCTTTTTTAAATGAAGCTTCAGTTTAAATTACTGTGATGTGCGCAGAAGTTCACCGACTCTACATTTTAATCACTGCATATGTTTATTATCTCTCTTCCTCTCACAGACCGGGACTTCAGTATCCAGGTAACCACAGAGCGCCGGGCCTACACGGCTGGTGAGCCGCTGGAGCTCCACTGCACCATCGACGCGCAGAATGTTCCAGAGCGCTTCTTCTCGGTGTCGTGGGTCTTCAGCAGCTCGCCCGTAGCCGTGATAGGGCCCAGCGCCGTGCCCGTAATGGGACCCAACTACGTGGAGCGGGAGGCGGCCGGCCTCCTGACCGTACGGAAAGAGAGCCCCTCCGTCCACCTGCTCAAGCTGCAGCGGCTGCTACCTGAGGATTCTGGGAAATATATCTGCAGAGTGACCGAACGGGAAAAGACGCTCACTGGGGAATTCATCGACCGCAGCAAACGGTCCCGTAATGTTCAGATCACTGTAACTCCTCTCAGTGAGTATCACAGTTCCTGATTGGCCCCCAGCAGCGGTATCGCTGGTTTTGACTGGGCCCTTGAGTCCTCAACTGATACCGCTCAACGGTTCAGTTATTAAATGAAAAGATAACTCGGTCTACCTAAAGTGGATTATTTTGATTTTGTTTACCTCATAACATGACAGTTAAAAAATAGGAGAGTAGATAGTTTGGACTTGCTGTGAAGGGACTTGCTGCTATTTTTACAATTCCCTTCTTATTTTCTCTTAAGCATGCTACTGTAAATACTACTACTGTTTTCCACTCGTTTAGCTCAAATTTATCTGTTTAAATGCTCTTCACATCTTTTTCCCTAAAAAATAGTTTTGTGCCAGATAAACACTCCTTTAAAACCTCTAGTTAGCTGCTTCCTATGATTAGCTTGTGTAAATTCTGTTTGTAAGGCTCGCTTGAAGCTTGAAAAGCTACAATTTCAAAGCAATCTTCCCAGCTCTGTTGAAAGGCTTAAATGGGTAATATTAATGTGTCCTGTATGAAATATTTTGGTGCACATTTCTTTCACAACGGCAGAGGCCTAAAAATCCCTTGAAATAGCATTGCGTTTCAAGTGAGAGCTACTCAGAAAAGCCAAGACTAACAGGCATGAAATGAAAGTGCAGAAAGGGAGAGAACGCCGTCCGCTATTGCCCAAAGTCCCAAAAGTGGCTGCGCCGTGCCCATGCAAAGACGCCACAACTGGACTCAAGGGGTTGATAGAGAGTTAGATGAGAAATAGGAGGTTAATCAAAGGGTTAGTGCGTATCCATATGTACCACTTAGACCCTTCTAGCCTCTTCCAGCCCAGAACAGCTCCAGGAGGGTGGGTCTAATCACTCTCAATGAGTCCTTTCCAATTCAGGCATCTTTCCTTCCTGATGTCAAGAAGGCACTGGAGCGGAGCCGGCAACAGGCCTATCAGATTCTGTACTTTGAGGGAAATCCTTCTTCGATGAATCTCTCAGGGCATCTGCTTTAACAGGTTCCGGACGGATCTCCAGCCGTTAGTCTGAAATGTGTATTAAATAACATCAGTTCCACCCCTCGCAGACTAGTGCCAATTTTCCTATTAGGATGGATCATAGAAAGAAGGAAAAGACACTTGGAAAGGTTCTTGAATGAAGCACTTTATTAGAAGATGCTTTGCTCATTTTTGATTTGATCCCACCAGAGGCCGTCTGCAGGGTTTGTAGGGTTATTAGGACGGTAGATTGATAACTGCAGCATTTGAGGCGGCACTCGTATTCGCTTTCTTCTGCTGCTGTAGACCTCACTAACCACATGAGCAGCTCTTATAGACAGTTCATGGCAGGAGTGTCTAAACAGTATACACCAGCAGTACACAAAGCTTCAGATTACAACTGATGCAGGGCTTAGTTTTGCCTTGCATGCCTAAATACTGTACGACAGTGATAGTGTTACAATCAAAATCAATAGGACTGAGAGAAAATACTGAAAGAAAGAAAACTTGGACAGGTGAGGGTGTCTAATAATAGAGTATAATATAGGGTATAATAGAGTGTATGGTCTTATTGCAGCTCCTTTGAGAAATGACACACATTATAAATTGAAGAAGTTTCATTAAATTTTTTGCCTTTGCTACATAAAATCAAAACCACTGCGGTTTGTTGGACCGTTAGTGATGTTGGAGTTCTCTGTAGGTTCTGCCATGTAGGATGGCAGCTGCTTTTTAAACATAGCCATGCATGACCCATGGGGAGGGCACAGACCTTGTCCCTAAATAACCCCAGTTTTGTTTTATCACACGCTGCTTTTGTAGGAATGTAGTTTTTGTGTGGAAAATGTTTAGAGATGTCTGTAAAGGCTTTGATCTGTTTTATGCAATCAAACATCAGAAAAATAAGACCACCAGACAAAAGAATTGATGTTTCAGCATTGTATAACCGAATATGTTTTTGTTTAAATAAAAATGTTAAGTTTAAGATTATAAGTCTTTATTTGGGGGGCCGCAAAGCGATGCACTCTACACAAAGGGGGCCTTACAACCAGAGGCGGATTAACCATATGGGCAATTGGGCAAGTGCCCAGGGGCACCAAGACTTTAGGGGCACCAAATAAACCCGCAATACAAAATATATATTTTTTATAAATGTACATAAGCACTTGTTTTTTAAGACTTAAGTCACGCATCTGCGCTAAATAGGCGTGGCACCATGTGCGGGAATACCCCCACTTTCAAATAAAAATGGTTCTGTCCTCCGCACTTTTTCGACACACCTCCGCCAAAATTCCCGCCCATGTTATCTGGTTAGTTACATAGATTTGAGTGAATTACCATTCAGCCAATCACGAGTGACTGCTATGAGGCGAGTTGTCTTTTGTGTACACTTTAATCTTCAAACAGATGGAAGCAGGAACGATGCATAGCGCATTATTGTAGCGGAGACTAAAAATTAGGGGATTAACACTGATTAATAAAGGTATATATACATGGCATGCGTCAGAAATAAGATGTTATAGTGCCGATAATGTATGCTAATAATAGTTCGTGGAGGTAAGGCCACTATTGAAGATCCAAACCTGGGTTTTAAAGTGAAAGTGAAGAACGGTCGGTTTCATCACTATAGCAATCAATTCATACGTGTCCTTTTTAGTTGAGTACACTTTTATCTTAGTACTTATGTGATCGTTTAGTAAGAAGAATATACACATACTGTGCTTAAATAGAGCGTTTGAATAGCTGTATAGCAGTTAAAATAGTAACAATAACGTTTCATGTTATTTTTATGAATAACCTTGCTATACATTGTAATCTGGTGAATGCCACTTTGGTGAATTAAAGTCCCAATGTCCTGAAAATCTATACATTGTTCCATTGTCCCCCTAATGTGAATACATACATGCAAACTATAGTGTGTGTGTGAGCCTGTACCCCCATTTTGTGGCACGCACAACATTTACACCTGTTAAAAAAATGTTAGTGATTTTTTTAAATTACATCAAAACCTGAAATGTAACATTACAACAGAAAGCAGGTGCCCCTTAACTACAGTAGGCCTAATTTTTAAAAATACTTAATGGAAAATAGTTGTTTTTGTGTTATATTCTACAAAAGTGTCATGTTAATGTATAATTCTTGTAAAATAGTATATTGTAAATTGCTGAGTTTCATTCTTATAATGATTTTTTATAATGAATTTTTCACACAAAAGTTTGTTTAGCTACAACATTATACATGTTAGACAGACCTATCATGAGCTGCTTCATGGTTTTATTTATAATAGTACATTAGGTTTCATTATTGGTACATTTTATCTAGGATTTGACCTGTAAGTGAAATGTAATGTTAACAAACAGTTTTTAAGATTTGTTCTTTTGCCGTTTAAAGGGATAAGCAAAAACAACAGTTCAGTCATAATTTTTTCACCCTCAGTTCATTCTAAACCTGTAAATGACTCCTTCTTTTGTGGAACACAAAATAAGATATTTTGAGAAATGTCTCAATGGTTTTGTGTCCATACAATGGAGGTCAATGGGGGGGGGGGCAGTGTTGTTTGGTTACCAACATTCTTCAGAATATTGTTTGGGTTCTGCAGAAGACAGAAAGTCATACAGGTTTGGGTTAGAAAGAACTTTCATTTTTTTTGTAAACTATTCCTTTAAGTGTAGATAGAAGCTTTGTATATCTATTGTATGTTGGCTGCCAAGTAAACTTTGCTTTTAGGATACAACTCACAAATTTGGCCTCGTCAGGCTTTGTTTTATTTCATGTATAAAAATGCAATAAAATATTCAAAAGCTTTTTTCATATGTTACGTGAAATATAATTATTCTGTGTTGGTCTTTTATAGAATGACCTCTCCTCTTTCTTGTCTCATCAACATTTTCTCTCCATTCTCTTTCGTAGGAAGTAACATCACTGTATCATTATTCAGTAACTCTTCAGAGATTATGGAAGGAGAGACCATCCAGTTGACATGCTTTGTTAACAACACTCTGGGTCCTGTGTCCGTGACCTGGCAGTGGATGGATAAGGAGGGGGTGGGTCCTGCGGTGGAGCTGGCATCTGTGGACCGTGATGGCACAGTCACACCCGGGTCCACCTTTAGGGAGCGCAGCAGCTATGGGGAGGTCTGGGTGGAGCGGGTTCGGCCTGACACATTCACCCTGTCCCTGTACAATACCCTTCCCACAGATGATGGCCAGTACCGCTGCAGCGCCACGGAGTGGTCTCAGAGCGGTAATGCTCCCGACTGGATCTGGCAGCAGATCGGAGACGAAACTGCCGTTAAGTCCATCACTGTAAAATCAGTTGGTAAGTCCATCAGTGTTCTCAGTTCTGTGTACAAAATTCTTAGGTTGTCTACAACATTACTTCTTATTGATTACATAGTTTTATTATTTGTTTTATTATTTATTAAGTAAGTGTATATTAATTAATTTTTAAGTTATTATTAATTATAATAAACCGAAATGTAATAATAATTATATTATATTTAATTTTTTATATTTATTGGGGGCTTCTTAGGTGGCTTAAGGCTCCGCCCAATAGAAATTGGTTTGTTCAATAAGAAATAAAGTTGGTTTGTTCAATAAGAAATAAAATTTGAGAGAACTTTAAAGACCACATTAACTTCCTGGTGATTACAGGCAACAGCCATACATTATTCCACCCCAGGCAATGTTGGGAAATCAAGTGTAGTGTATTTTTACTGTCAACATCACATCATATTTATTACATCATAAATGCTTCTTCCTTCCACCGTACAGACTCATACAAACACACTTGAGCTCCCACAGTGACAGAAACATGCACTCACTCAAGCGCAGCGCAGATCGAGAAAGGAAGTGACATGTTCACTCGATGTAAAGCTGGCTTCTGTCCACATCCACTCAATAGCCAGCTCGTGCTTGTGCTTACAAAGCATCATGTATGTGAGTCTCAGTGGACCGCTGCTGCTGTCAGTTCTCGATCACGATCAATAGCCGTGACTTCCCAGCCTGTTTTTTAACTGCGTGTGTAATGAGCATGCACACATACGCTGCAGAGAGGAAAAACTTGACTGGGTAGCAAGTTGGCAGGAACAGAGATTGTCAAATGCTGAAAAAGATATGTGATGATGAGTGGTTTTTAGTAAAGATACTTGAGGAGTTCTTAATAACATACAATATGTTTGATGCACTATCCTGCTGCTTTGTGCTGGGTAACTTTTTTGAGACTTGAAAATATTTACTTCTATCCCGCAGCTGTGTGCAATAGCAACTATAGGAAGGCATTTATAGGCTGACTTTCTAAAGTGTGTTCAACTTTATGCGACTCTTCAGCGTTCCAAGAGCGATTCAGAAGCAGTGCTTTCAAATCACTCTTGCGGTACTGTAATCCCAGCTAACACAATTACGTTGTGACGACGTACCTGGACCGGACAATATTCGTTGCCACGACGTACCATAATAACGTTCCAGCGACGTAACTTTGTGATTCCCATATTCATCGTGACGACGTAACATTGGACGTTGTTGGGACATGGTGATTACCTCCTGAAGACATACCTGGAACGTACCATATTCGTCGCAGCGACATACCAAATAACGTTTCTGGGACATGATAAGCACGTCCTAACGACCAAACAGTCACGTTGTTAAAATCTTTTTTTAAATTTAATTTAAACAATTACCATCCTTCACATGGAGGATTATATTAATTTGTGATTTAATCTGTGCGTTAAAGATAAAATTTTGTGCATAATTGGAGTAATTTTCTATTCAAATATGTATAAAGCACAGTATAACGATTATAAAACTCAACACAGCACTGTACATCACAATCAGATATTTTATTTATACTGTAGTACATGACATAAATAATCAAAGACTTCAACACAATATAGAGGATTTAAAGCAGATATTTACTGAAAGAGATGAATAACATTATATTCTTGTCTTACCACATAAGTTTAGCAGGTTGTCCATTTTTAGAAACAACAATCAAAAGCTTCTTTAGTCACACTCACAAACATCAGGGTCCGTTCAGTTAAATGCGCCAAATTGATCGAAAATCACTAAAATATGTGTTTATGCTCACATCTGTAAGGTATAAAGTAAAGAAAGAATATTAATAAACTGTTAAAGTAAAATCAGGCGGTGAGGTAAAAATAAATGACTGTTAACGTTTAAATGATGAGAGCGCAGGAGACGCGCACGCACATATCAGACGCGCGCACACAAAATAAATAGTTGTAATTGTGGTATCGAATTAAACTCCAGTTTAATAGCTGTCAGAAGTCAGATTAATAGCATTCGTCTTGACATTATAACAGATTTTACTCTGATCATAAATTTTCCATACAATAACATGATAAACAGAAATGACCAGATTCATTAATCAAATGACCAGTGTCCAGGTTATCTGAAGACCAGTACATCACTTCGCTACAACGTTCTCCATGGGATTAATTCACGACGTTATTTGAGGACGTGGCTACAACGTTTCTGGAACGTAAGCAAAAATTCTAAGAAATGGAACGTTGCCAAGACGTCCTCAGAACGTGGTCACAAAGTAATGTCACGGTGACCAAATGAAGACGAACTGGCGATGTTGTCAGAACGTACTGTGTTAGCTGGGATGTCATACGCAGATAGGTCTGCTCAGAATGCACCATGTGACTCTCAAATATTGCACTTAGATTGTTGCTCAACCATTGGTGTTAGACAAAAACGTGCCCTTTTTTATTGGTTCCTCTAGTTCATTTATTTCTTTGTGCTTACTCTGTGATGTCATTGATCATTTTTATTTGCTCTAATGTCAAGATCTGCTTTATTGAAGCATTTCATCAGCTCTGCAGAAAGTATCAGTGCAAATCAACTGTGTAAATGTTCATATTAGCCATTCTGGAATTTCTGCCATATTTAGCCACGCCTCTCTTCTAAAGCCCCACCCACTGAAGAAATGCATACAGAAACATTTAAAGTGCCGTGTAATCAGAGATGACACAGAAGAACAGCAAAGCTTAATTTTAATGTCAAATAAAAAAGATCAGATAAACAGAAACAGTAAACTTTACATTAATAGGTACTTAGAGATTAATTAAAAAAAAAAAAAAAAACAGTTACCAGTACCAGTAAAATACCAGTAAAATACCAAAAATACCAGTACCAGTGGTTACATCCGACAAACAAAATTTCTCATTTTTGTATGCACTTAACACAGGTTGTCATAGAGACAAATGTGATATTTCAGGAAACATACCTAAGCTACATATGTCAGATGAACATTTTTCTGCATTCTATGAAAAACTTAAAGCACCTTTGGCAGGTACAAACTTAGAGCAGGTGTGTTGAAGTAAGTGAATTTTCTTTAAATCACTTTAAAGTGTAAACACAGACTCATGATGCGTTCAGGTTGTCTTGGTTTGCTCTTGGTGTGTTGTGTGTTAAGCTGTGACAGGTCTGTCGGTGTTTGGCTGGGTAAAAATAGCTGTGTAGTATGTTCTAGTATTGATAACGTGTGACTCTGTGTGGATGAAGGATCACAACGGGGTGTATAAAGCAGGGCTCAGTTTCCAGTGTTATACTGCTGATAGACAGAGTGCTCACATTCTCATTAGTGTCTGGCAGTGGTGTGGGTGCTGAATGGCTGGAAGCCACCCTGTAGCACTGGAATAATTTGGCTAGATAACATATGACACCCAGAGGTGAGCCCAGTCAAATATGACACAATTTACACCATTTCTTACTATTTATTTTTTATTTGCTTTAGCTACAAAAGCAGTTGGAACTTTTAGTAAATTCATTGGTGGCAGATACGAGCTGAGATATGAGATTTGGCGTTTCTGTTGCTGTGTAATTATAGTTATCCGTTAGGTTTCCATTTATAATAAACATTTTAATCAAAATTGTCTTTCTTCCCTACTTATGTCAGTCCAAATAAAAAATGTTAGTAGTCAAAATTATGGTGGGAGGAGCCGGGGGGGGCCTGGAGCAGGAAAAACCAGATGGTGGTCCAGAGACCAGCCAGGGTGACCGCCCACGGGGGTGTCGCCGGAGGGAGGAGCCATGGTGGAGATGGGATGGCCAGCGACACCAGGGGGCCGAGTGACGGAGATGATGCCGATGACGAAGAGCTGGGCGGGACCAGCAGGAACTTGAAAGAGCTGGGCGGGACCAGCGGGGAGCTGGGCAATGGTGGGCTCAGTCGCAGGCTAGCATGCTTGCGCTTGTCGTGGCGGTCAGAGGCTCTCAGTCTGCAGTGGGCTCTGGCAGACGCTCCGTTCGCTGGGAGGCATGCCTTACACTGCTCGCTCAGGCCATGGTGGTAATAAAAACAGAGCGAGTGGTCAGGGAAGTTCGTAAGGCACGCCAGATCTAAAATGTCCCTGGTGTGGTCCTCCAGCGAATGGTCTCCCTGCTCCAGGCGGATGAGCTGGACTGCAGGGAAAGCCATCAGGGAGCGGGAAAAAAGGGAAAAAGGCAGCTAAAAAACTTATGGTTTTAGGGAAGCGCACGACAATGAAGTATAATCCAAAATAGAACTTTAATAGATGAACAGGAACAAACATAGGAGACACTCAACCAAATGTAACAGAATCAGGTTAAACAGAATCAGGTGAGGGACTAATTAACTAATTATCAACACAGGCAAGGAACATGGAAGACAAAACCAAACAAACTAAACAGAATTAAACCGTGACAAATGTTCGATAGGCTCAGGAATTAATAAATATATGTGAGACCGTCATGTCGAGGTACAGTAGTAAGATTGGATGACCTCACGAGAGTCTGCCATACCATGGCCTTAGGTGAATTGACGCCATTGGATGCACATAGGATTACGGTCAACGATCTGTCAAATTATCCAAACACTACGTCATACATTGACAACCAAAAAGGAGAAGAGCTTCAGGCTTTATCCGATTCAAGGTACATTCACAAATATAAAAAGCGAAGTAAACTTTTTTGCACTTACTCGAGGCATGATCACAAAGGAATATAGCAATGTTCAGCTGTAGTGTTGTCGGTTTGCTGAAATTGTAACATTTTCTTAGTAAACACATCATTATTTATGAAAAATTACCTCAGCACAATGAGAGTGGGAGTAGCTTAGGTGGCTGAGATTTTAGCGCAAGTACATGATCTGTATGTATATACATGACCCGTATGTATATACCCCATTGATGGTTCATTGGGGAGAAATGGCTTTCAACTTGCATTAGTTTTACCCATAACATATATTAAGATAAAGTATATATGGTAGAAAAAAATGCCTAAAATCAAAAAGAAGAAGCAGTGACCAATGTAAAAGGCGGACTACAGAGCTGATTCTTGACATAAAAAAACAAGCTGAAGTCAGGCCTGAGTGAAGATCTCCTCACTTCACTCTTCAATCCGCAAGATTGTTCCCGTCTGTTTTCCCGCTGTGCCTGAGGGTGGATGTGCGCGACACATTTTTCTGAGCGTCTGGAATAATCAAACACAAGAAAACTCTGTCAGTCTGGTTCTGTCTGGCCTCACTCTCAGACATCTGTATCAGTGTCTTTCATCCACATTTTCAGCTGTGGTGATTGAGCCTGCGATCATTGATTTAAAACTCTAATTCTTAAACATACTGTACAGTGGCCCATTCACACTAAATACAAGCGTATGACGACGTTCACAAGAATCACGTTTTATGTTTGCGTATAAGTTATTTTTCATCACTTAAGCATTTTTAATCACAGAAGTCATCTAACAACTTATTTGTTTAAGGGTAATTTAAATATTATGGCTTGTACCCATTAGCACAACACTTGAGACGGGCCGTCTAATGAAAATGTTTATTTCCTATTCCTTAACAGAGTTTACCTCTCATCAAACCTTTCATGATCTACAACATTTATAGCAGTTTTTTTTTCACTAAAATGCAGCAAAAATGAGTTCGGAACGGATTTTACACAGAAGGAAAACTGGTAACTTGGTCTATAATTCATAAAGGCCCTTGATTCTGTTTTGTCAAGCTCTCGTGTTTTGTTTATAAAGGATATTTCTCTGTATCCTGAAGCCTTGCCCTCAGGAGAACACATGGATTGTGACTCCCTGTTGTCTGCAGAGAAAAGCAGGATGGATTGAAAGCACTTTCTGATCATGTTTACAAGAGAGTGAGGCACTCCGATCCATCCGAACATAAAAGATATACGTTTAACTCATCTGTGTCCCTTTCCTCTGATCTATTTATTTCTCTCTCTTATCACTCCCAGTGAGCATCCTATCATTCTTTTGAGATCTGTGAGTCACACGTGCTCAAGCCTCTTTTTTTATATTTTAGCCGTCTTCCATTTATTTTCTTCTCTTTTCCACTCCTATTTTTACATACAATATGTTAAGAATACTTTTGATTGTCACACTATGGTTCATCCTCTGGTCTTATTCTGGCATCTTGCTAATGTCATTATTCATGAAAGAAGTAAAGCTGGAGAAGATTTCCTTCTTTGCTCCTTTGTGTGTTTGTAATCTACATTTGGCTGCTTTCTGATGTTGCTGCCTGCTAGGTTGTGTAGGCGGGCCACAAGTCACCTTGTCCAAATCTCCTCAAAATAAAACCGTAGACTAGCTCTGCCATTCTTAAGCTTTGCTTCTCAACCCAAACAAGCTTACATTTCTCAGCCCAGTGTACATCTAAACTCTAGGGTTTCTTTAAGCGTATGGTGTCTTGCTCTTCAAAGCTATTTAACATGCAGAAGTAGCAGCCTTATAATGTAGACATCTTACATCACTACCCTGCTCCTGTAATATATCATTTACATAATTGAAGGACACAGTTCCTCCAAACACAACTTACCCTCTCAACTCCTGACAGACTCTGTGGTACCACTGAGAACCGAACACCCTGGTGGGTGTTGTGTTAACCTTCCCCTGCCACATCACAGCAGTGTGGCACTATTAGGGCACTCACAAGCAAACTGGGAATCAATCCTGCCATCTTCAGGGCCATATAGCCTCCAGCAGCTGTCAACTGTATCAAATGCTCAGAAGTAGCAAAATGCAGCAAATCAGCAAATCAGACCATTCTGTCTTACTGCTGTTAAGAAAACCAAGAGCTACTTCCACAGCAGGAAACTGTCACGCTTTGAACAGCAATGCAATTATACAGTATAGTCTTTTGCAACGGCATACAAAAAGTACATTTGCATTTCGTTAATGAAATTCTGGCAAAAAGAATAGCGTTGGCTTTTAAAGTACACTTTGGTTTTAACCTTTCATTTAGTTTAAATCAGACCTGCTTTTTTGTTGTCATGACACTCACGCAAGTCTTTTTTTCTTGTGGCTGCACCGAGGAAGCAACACACATTTGCTTTAGCATTAACTCTTTCTCTACCACTGACAAGATTTTCTGTCATTTACTGTATGGTGTGTTTTCCCCAAAGCGCTAACCTTCTGATCTCTCTTGTGAAGCCAACATGAAAGTGACTTAAACTGCAATTCATCGACTGGCCACTAGAGACTAGCTTCAAAACAGAGCAGAATCTCATTGAGCCCCATGTTAAAATGGGCAACTTTACAGCAGAAAGTGTTTACAGCCTGGTACAAAAAATATTTTGGTCTCAAAAGGTAATTTTACCCTTCATGACAACTCTGAGGAGGGTGAATTGTTTTTGTAACTCACCCGTTTAACTTAAAGCCTTAAAATTCTGCAAATTAGGTGAGTGGCCACTTGAGTGACAAGTGGTTTCAGCAACCAGGCTCCTCAGCTCCAACCATGTCCCACTTCTTTGCCCATTTTCGACAATCCGGGAGTGACGCGCTGCTAAAATGGCGACGGCCGGCTCCGCCCACTTTAAGCTTCAGAACAGCTCATCAGAAACCTATGGGTGACGTCACGGACAATATGTCCATATTTTATACATGGTTTTCACGCAATTTTTACTGGTATACCATAGGGGGCGCTGTAACGCTTTACCATAAGGTTGTGTTTATTAACATAAGTAAATGCATTAGCTAACATTACATTTTTTGGCATGTTTTTTTTTATTAATGAATCTTACCCACATTCAAGTGTTGATAAAAATGAATAAAGCTAGAAAAAATGGTCTTTGTTTGTTTATTTTCCTGAACTGGGCATTTTTATTGTTTTATACTGTTGTATGAGGTCTACTTATGACGTTTGCGTGGTTTTTACATTCGAAAACATCAAAATCAATAAATAATAGGCTATTTTCTACCCGGGTTTGAGGCCGTCTCGACAAACGCTTTAATGGGCCTGCCGCATTGAAGACTTGGAAGTAAACGCCCACTGCTATGATGGAAGCGACTGTGTTCTTCCACAGCCAGGCGCTGCACAATGTTGCATGTTTGTTGCTTGGTCACTCTAAATAAAAATAACAGTGAAAGAAGTCCTCACTTTTGCACATATGACACAGGGCTAGCCACTCTCGAGGGCCCTTCGCGAAAGTGACAGGGTTGCCAGATCTACTAAAGACAAGACAAAAACAAACCTTAAAATGCTAATTGTTTATATATTTTATAATACCAAAAATTCTTAAAATCTGCAACAGACCATTTATTAAGACCAAAGTGCCGAGGCTTTTTGATGTAAGACCAAACAACAAGCATTAAAGCGCTTATTAATAACAAACATGGCAACACAGCAAAAGAGCGTGTATCAGAGTGCATATCAGCAGTTTAGTTTAAACTGACGGACAAAACGAATCTTTAGTCGAAAAATATGTCGCTATGGTTACTAGTTTGTCAATCATCACAAATGCGGGCTAGAGAAGTAGTCGTAGATATTTTTCTGTGGAGGCGGTGTTCAACCTATCTATGTCATAGATAGGTGCATTCCAGGACCTGGCGTTCGTTGAGCCTGGTTTCAATAGCAGTTGTAATTTCAGTAACAAGGGCGTTTTCAGATCTGACACTTACAGGATGTTCACTTGAATACGATTCCCTCTTATACAACAAAAGCTCGGCTTAAAAAGTCTTAATTCATGGCCCCTTTAAAAGCGGAGGATCTGTTCCTTGTTAAATTAAATGTTTACATATCGATTTAACAAAATTTTCTGGGGGTCATGAAAGTTTTGTGAATATAATCAAAAAGGCTGGTGCTGATTGGCAACTTTGTTGTTGTGGCTGTACAATTCAATATGAAAATTGCAATTTTATGTGTAAATAGGGAGGCTCAGAGATGATGTATTTTTGTATGCAAAACCCGTAAGCGAGTTAGCATTTTAGGACTTCCGGTTCCATCGCTCCAATGTCTATGGGTTTTTTAATGGGTTTTTGGTAAATCGCCCGAAATAAGGTCTGTGGTAAACAAAACCTCTAAATATTTTCCTGTTTTATTCTATGACATAAAACACACCAATTATAACCCGCTTGTGATTTTTTTAAAGCCTTATTGTGTCTTAAACAAGTTGCTAACAAGTTGCTAAAAGTGACTAATTCCTTTGGCGGGGACGTTAGACGTCATCACACAAATAAAGCTCACAAATAATGCAGCATGGACACAAATATCTTAAATCGTAGATGTGGTGGATTCATTCACAGAGTTATTATTCACCAGGGAACACATTTTTAAAAATGTTTGAAAGAGTTGTCGGAGCCTTTGTGGTGGTGACGTTGATTTAGAGCGACCTTAAGTGTAGTCTGTTGATAGCATTGTGTTAGCTTTTTACTTCTGCCGATTGTATTTCGGCTTCAAAAGTAACAAATGTGGTGTCAACTTGTAAAGATTATCTTGATAGACAAAACGTGTAAGCGTCACAACCCTTTGTTAAACACAGAGCTTATTTTTTGCGATTTTCCAAAAGTCTATGGGAAAAATGCATAGGCTTTCGATCGAGGGAACCCGTGCGCCGCTAACTTCCAGGTTGGCATAACAAACACGTCATCTCTTTGGCTCCCTATAGTATCAAGATGCCATTGCTGTGTGACCAAATTAATTACAGTTGTTATTTTTAGGTTTGGGGGTTTGGAATGAAAATCTTAACTTGATTTGCAATGCAGCTTGTTTGTACTGTACAGCAATGATAAACAGGGAGATTGTTTGAAAAATGTTCAAAAACTGTCAATATTTTTGCATTTCTAACTGGTGGTGCAGAAACTGCGAACTCCACCATTAACCATTTCTCTGTTTTGTTTTCTTGACAGAATCTGTCTTCTTCGTGTCTGCATCCTCCCGTACGCCCAGTGTGACATTCGGAGACTCGTTTGACCTGCAGTGCATTGTAAAGCCACGGCACAATCCCAGCGTTCCCGCTGCAGTCACATGGCGCTTTCAGCCAACAGAGCGCAACGGAGAGTTCCTGGATTTGGTGACGTTCACTCGTGACGGCACTCTGCAGTGGGGTGATCAGCTGCTGGGCCTTGGCACGCGTACCACAGTGGATCGTACGGCCACTAACACCAACTTTCGTCTCAGCGTCACCCGAGCCGGACGTAAGGAGGCTGGAACATATCAGTGCGCTGCCCTGCTTTATCGGAGGAATTACGATGGCACCTGGAGCACAGTGGCCAACCGCACCTCCAACCTGCTGGGCATCAGTGTACTGCAGCCTGGTGAGTCTAAAAATGGCTACAAACGCAGGAAAGGTGCATGTAAGCTACCTCACTGCTTGACAAAAAAACAAGGGAAAACCATGACTGTATTGACAACACCCTTTAAAGATTTGTAAAAACTTTAAGCAAGGGGGTTGTACCAAAATGAGCTCATGGCAGGCTGGAGTTAGTCTCCAACCTTCAAAAATGAGCATAAATGCTACAAGCAGCCACTAATGACAATTCACGCTTTGTTACTTCCACAAATAAAGATTTCACTGCTAATGCATTATGTTGTAGTCTGGCCTAGTTTCACAACTTCCTCTTTTCCTCCATTCACACTGTTGGCTCCTTTTGTTGTGTGCATGTGGGTGTGTTTTGGGAACTATTGGCCTCTCTATGCTCGTAAGAGTAATGGAAATGGCTGTGATGTGTGTGTGCAGGTGGGGGAGACCCTCCTAATGGCTTGAGTTCAGGAGAAAGAGGTTGTTAATATCCTCAATATCGGAGAAAGCAATTACAGAAGAATATGAAGAAGGGAATGGTGGAGGGTGGAGGATGGCTTAGGTAGAAAGAGAGGATCATTAGTGCAAAAATTGGAGCTCATTAAATTCACTCTCTTCGGACTTTACTCCCAAGTGTGGCCAATGTCATTCCCAAAAGGCCAGCCCTTTCACTGACCTCACACACGCACACACACACGCACACACACACACACACACACACACACACACACACACACACACACATACAGGTTTACCCCAATTTTAAATAGACTTATTACCATCTGTAATGAACGAACAATCTTTTTTTATTAATATAGTATGCTAGAATAGAATACCTAATGCGACTTTAAGACTCCTCCCCCCATTGACTCACAATTTCCTCAATAAAGTATTTTGGATCTGATATAACTATATTATACTAAACTATAACATATTTTCGTTATTAAAAATAAACAAACACTGAGAAATGTATGAATTTTTTAAAGCTTTTTTTTAATGATGGTTTGTTTTACTTTAAATCATTTTAATTCTTGAGACCCCTTTGCAATTTTGTTAAGGCCCCCTAGTTGGCCCCGGCCTCCTGGATGAGACACTAGAATAAACCTTCTGGTTCTCAACACTTTTTTTCTTTTTATTTGTCTAAAAGATTACGGCACATAAGGCAACCATGTGTGTGAATTTCTTATAAAAAATGTGGCCATGTTAGAGAGAATTAACAAGAAAACTAACCAACAAAAAATAGACAAACTAGTCAACCTTACTAATTGTTCATTTGGAATGAGCGTATACTCAACTTTCAACTCAACTTTATTTATATAGCGCTTTTACAATTTTCATTGTTACAAAGCAGCTGTACATGAGACATATTGACTATAAGCAAAATAATTAAAGTTGTACCTGCAGAAACAAGAAAAGGTTGAAAACACAGAAGACAGACATACCCACATACAAAACACTCCAAACACACAATATGCACACGTACTAACACACATAGACATAGAGACACATACACACACACGGATGCGCACGCACACACACACAACACACACACACACACACACACACACACACGCACACACACACACACACACACACACACACACACACACACACACACACACACACACACACACACACACACACACACACACACACACACACACACACACACACACACACACACACACACACACACACGCTCAGTGAGAGCACACATTTAGGATAAAGGAGAGAGAAGCACAGGTCAAATATAACAGACTATAAATTCCTATATGCAATATTAATTAAGTAAAACTTTAAAATTCTAAAGCAGCCCCCCCGGGCAGGCAGATAGTGCAAAAACAGTATGCAAACGGTGGCGAGGAACCCAAAACTCTAATCGAGAAAAAAAACCTCAGGAGAACCCAGGCCCAACCAGGGGATTCCAGTTCCCCTCTGGCAAAAGCTGCTGCCTCTGCACAAGCTCCAGAGAGCTTGCACAACAAGGCTAAATAAAATAAATAAACTTAATAATAAAATAAATTATAGTTTAAGATTATCATTAATAATCTAATAGCATTTGAAATTTTGTGGTGAAGACATGTCAAGAGACCGCGTCCTTCTTTATCCAGCTCTATCATCTCAGCTCTTGTCAGGTCCCCACTTCCCATTCTCCGCTCTACCATCAGGTCAGGCCATGAACTGCATCCTGCTCGCTGTGGTAACCTTGGAACAATGAGACAAGACTGGCTGAGAGTAGAGTACTGTTCTGTACTCTTTGATGCAACAAGTACATCAGTTGTGTTTTTGGTTCCGGTTGATCTAACTAATGCAGCCTAAACCCTCTGAAGATTTATATTATGGAAGAGTAGTGTATGCAAGATTAAAAAGATGCGTCTTTAGTCTAGATTTAAACTGACAGAGTGTGTCTGCCTCCCGGACAGTGCAGGGAAGACTATTCCAAAGTTTAGGCGCTAGATAGGAAAAGGATCTACCACCTGCACTTGATTTTGAAATTCTAGGCATTACCAACTGACAGGACGCCTGAGAGGTATAGTGACTCATTCTAAAATACTAAAGGGTAGCTTTTTTTAGCTATTATCTTATTATCTTATATCAGTACGAACTATTTTCTTTTCTTTCATTTTTATAAGAGTGTCTAATCCTGTGACACTGCATTCAATTTTTTAAAGGATTTATTGTCATTGTAGAGCAACAGTAAGAACTGCTGGGGTTTTTTTTGTGATGATTTTTTATCAGAGTGTCCAATGACATTCAAAACATTTTCTAAAAGATTATTTGTGGAGCTGAAACTCGGGTTTTCTACAGTCAGTATGTCCTAGCTTTCTTGTAAACCCAAGCTGTAGGGCACCTGATTCCAAACACTCCGTTGTTGCTGAGCCAAACCATCTCTATAGAGCCCATTGGCATGGAAACGCACTTCTACTCTCATGTGCTGAGCTGTATCTATGTCTCTATGACCTAGTCAGTACAGCAGAACCTAGTTTATTCTTTATCTCCAATGGGGTTTCTATGTACTTTTGTGCATGTAAGTTAGTTGGCCTCATTTGTAACCTGAACACTGTGCATCATAGTTAAATTTCAATATGTTTTGACACACAAGCGTGTTTGATTGATTTTCATCTTTTTTCTCAAATGTTTGTTGCTTTCTTGTGTAAATAAACTCCTCGGTAAGAATTGGTGCAGTGACTTGGCAGGAGCTGATGGCTCTGAGACAACACAGAAGGGGTAACATGTTCTGCTTTACCCCTCAGGCCTGCTCCCTGCCCTCTGGCAACACCGTTTTTGATCAGCCCGTTGGAGAGTTCCTTGTAGGTACATTGGCTCACTCCAGCCTGGGGTTGCCTTATTACAAAGCTGAGATTGTATTTTTTTAGAGATATTGGATATTAAAAACAGAAAAACATCACATCATAAAATGGCATGCGTATGCAATGTATCAGTTGCATCTAAACATTTTCAAATCAATTCCATTATCATTATAAATCCTATTAACATTTATACTGATACCCATTACTCACAATTGCACATTTACATCCTGATATCAAAAGCTTTATTGCAGCTGGTGCATCTCTTATGTCTCCTCAGCTGAGCTTTTGGGCAGGATCAACTAGCAATTACTAGTATTAATATCATTATGATTTTTTAAAATAATTTCTCGCAGCTACGCTATAGTACACTGAGAACACATGCTAAAGTTTAAATAGTTTTGCTCGGCCACATCTCTCTTTTCCAGAAGGTCTCTTCAAAGTGAAGTGAGAGATGTTGAGGATGCAGTGGCGGGGTGAGAGCTCAGGATCCTGTGAGCTCCTGTGCCTTTCATCGCCGTGTCTAACTTCCTGCTGGGCTGTCTAATACATTGATGTCTGCAGACAGGAAGTTCTACCCGATGCTGAGAAATCAGAGCTGCGTTGCCTCAAGGTTTTTTTTTCCTGCTAGGATTATACAGGAAGTATCAAACCTGATATAAACAGAAAGAATACAGAAGTTGGTGAAGGAAGTTGACACAATGCTTTGTCATGCAATCATACTATACATCCCAGAAATGTAAAAAGTATTGTAATTCAGTACCAGGTTGGTACTAGAATGTAAAAAAGTAGGAATGTGAGTACTTTTATAGTATCAGTAATATAGAGTATGTCCAGATTTTGGTTCTTGTGCGCTCTCTGCTGACAAAAGGCTACTTTTCTCAGTCACATATATATTTGCTAGCATGGTTTGTAAAAAGTGTTTTCTTCGGTTAAGTAAATGTGAACAATTAAGCAATACAAAAAAAGATTTTTGTCAATCGATCAAATCTGTGTGTGTATTAAACCTTGCTTATAGACCTATAACGCTAATGTTAACAATATTTACAACATCACTCCTCTACATGTCAGTATTTTTTGTCTGTATTACATAATAATTGTCTGAAAAACTTTAGGCATTGTTTGCTTAATTTCTATTTTTGTTCTGTTTTTGTATTTGTTCTGTGTTTGTCCTTATGTTCATTTTAACTTACTGTGTTTACTAGTTTTTGTAGTATGCTATGCAGAATGTGTGTATCCAAGGATATCAAAACAGTTAACCTATAATGTTTGGCATTGGGTAGTATGGATGGAATTGCATAAACAGCAGACCCGACACTGGTGTCTGTGGGCAGTCGTGGGCAGCTGTTTTCTCAATAGTGTGTGACCAGTGTGACACCAGTGACTACTGATGTGTAAACCAGCTCCACCTCCCTCCATTTTCACACTGTAATCACAGTCACATGCCATTTAAAGTTCTTTCATGTTATTGAGGGAAGAAGATGCAGCATCTCATGCTTTTCTCTCAGCTTTAGCTCAGTGTACAGCTTTTTGCTGACCTGAAAGAGGTTTAGCAGTAGTAGGTTATATATAGTTATACATAGTGGTTTAGTAAAGCAGATTCCCTGATTATCCATACACGTCTATAGTATACTTTCTTTAAGGGATAGTCATCATTTCATCATTTACTCACCCTTATGTCCTGTATATCTCTTTCGTTCTTCTGCAAAGCACAAAAGATATTTTGAAGGATGTTGGTAACTGAACAACAGTGGTACCCATTCACTTTTATGGACACAAAACCAATGCAAGTCAATGGGTACCGCCATGGTTTGGTTACCAACACTTTTCAAAATATCTTCTTTTGTGTTCTGCAGAATAAAGTAAGTCATACAGGTTTGAAATAAAATAAGAGGGTGATTAAATGATGACAGAATTTAATTTTTGGGTGAACTATCCCTTTAATGACACCGATTCTGAAAATGAAACCTACTTTTAACGTCTTGTATTATAAGCACAATCAGGATTGATAACACAAACATGCATTCACCCCTGTTTAAGATGCGTTTGCTCCACTGGCTTTGTGACCTCATTCACACAAGAGGAAAGCCTTCAACATGCATTTGGGAATCAACTTATCATCCTGAGCACTTGTTTAGTTTTGCAAGTTTGCATTTTACTCTTGGTTCTGCACTGAATGCCATGCAGTTAGAGAGCGCACACGTTATCCACAGAGCTTTTTCTTAAGGGTTAGTTCACCGAAAAATGATTTCTTGTCATTTTAAGCCTGTATGACTTTTTTCTTCTGAAGAACACAAAATAAGATATTTGGAAGAATGTTGGTAGCCAAACAACGGTGGCACCCTTTCACCTCTATTGTAAAAAACAATGCAAGTGAATGGGTACCGCTGTTGTTCGGTCACCAACATTCTTCAAAATATCTTTGTGTTCTGCAGAAGAAAGAAAGTCATACAAGTTTGAGATGACAAGAGGGCGAGTAAATGATGACAGAATTTTCATTTTTGAGTGAACTAACCCTTTGTTTTTGTTTTTTAAAGGGTCTAAATTCGTCCAAATATGCATCAACTTCTAGCCTTTCTAGGGATGTTAAAGTCGAGGTGATTACGCAGGTGTGTCATGGTGTTACCACTTGCTCAAGCAGTTCTGCCAGACATTTGACGTTCTCACATTGTAGAGCTTCATCCTACAAACATTTCATAAACATAAACAAATGCAACCCTGCTGTTGATGTTTACTTCATTATTGACATTTCAGAACAGCCCTGATGGAGCCACAAAGCATCTCTGCCATGTTCTATCTCTGAATACAGCGTCACCTCAGCGCCAATGTGATCAGTCACTGTCAGCCATAACATGTCGGAGCGTTTGATTGGTTGTGACGTTTGTACACAAAGAATAAAGAGGCCTCGTATTCTCCCACATACAATACAGGCTCTCAGCGTGAAGGCTCATTTTAGAGAAATGTTTCATGAACTGAATGCGAGCCGTTCGATTTCTCCATTTCATTCTTTTCACAATAGTTTTCTAAGTGTTAAATACTTTTAGCTAAATGTTGCGAGCTGACATTTGGAGGAACAAGTTGCGTGAAGAAAATTCTCTCGGAGAAATGGCAACAGGAGTGGAGATAATGATGTGTGAAAGCTTCATGGATCTGACTGAATGCATTATTGAGAGACATTAAATCATGTCTCCAGAAGTGCCTGTTTAATATGTATAAGGCAAAGCTTCTCGCCGCACGACTGTGAGATGGAGCGGCTCAGTGTAAATGCAATAAATGAATAACTGTTGCAAGAATGGTTTGGTTCACACAATGAAAACAAACACCTACTGGTCTGAAAAAGTTGGAGGTGTGGATTGTGTGCTCACAGACCTTGATAGAAGGCTTTCTTATGCCTGTGAACATGATGTTCTGGTTTCATAAGAATGGTTGCATCTGCATACCATTAAAGTTTTTTGTTCATATTTAATACATGGTTCACTTTGTGCATTTATCTTGGCCACCCCAGGGGTTTCTCACAGACCTGTGATGCCACAAACTGTGACTGCCCTTCATTTCTCAAGATGAGAAGAAACAGAGAATTCACACAGTCTCTATCTCTCTCCTCACTGTCTCTTCTCTTCTTCGCATTTTTTCTCCTCACAGTTTGTCTCTCATTTCACTTTAATGACTTGAGATGCTTTGCATCAAGAGATTTCTGTGTGTTAAATGCTACGATACACATTTCAGCAAACTTTGAGTACATCAGAGGAATAACAGAAGGGAGAAAGCAATGAAAACTGCATTAACATTGATGAGAAGCTTGTAGGATTCATAATCTGCTGCATGCTGTAGTGTGTACTACACTCTCAATAGGTTTATGACCATACAAACACTCATAGTTTTGCTTGTGTTTTTTGTTCGTATCTCTTTCTGTTATTTTCACACCTCCTTCAATGGATTTCTCTTATGTAGCAGATGAGAGACTCACATACTGTGCCAGTCAAATCTATATTCGCCATAGACGGTATTCGATACCAGTGTTCAGAATAGTGATCGCCCAGTAAGGTTGAAACGTTTTGTCTTCCTCGTCTTTAATAGTAAAGGGATAGGTCACCCAAAAAAGACCATTTTGTCCATGTGGAACCCTCCATACAATGGCATTCAGCAGGGTCCAATGTTTGGTTCCCAACGTTCTCGCAAATATCTCCTTTTTTGTTGTTCTGCAGAAGCTAGTCTTACATGTTTGAAATGACATGTGGGAGAGTACATGATGAAAGAATGCTCATTTTGGGGTGAAATATCCCTTTAAATGTCCAGTATAAGAAGTTTTGTGGCATCTAGTGGTGAGCATTAGTGGCAACCAACGACTCACTCCATCCCCCCCCTTTTGAAGCAATATGGTGGCTGACACAGGACTAAAATGTCATTACGTTTTCACTTCTTTGCCAAAGGAGATATTGTATTTACAAAACGCGCTCTGTAGAGCAGTTTCTTCAATTAGGGCTACTGTAGAAACAAGATGGCCAATTCCATGTAAGGGAACCCATGGTGTATGTAAATAGAAATAGCTCATTCTAAGGTGATAAAAACATAACGCTTCATTATGTAAGGTCTTTATACACCTCTGAAGACATAGTTAGGTATATTATATTGCATTTCTGTCAATAGATCGTCAGATTACACACTGCACCTTTAATAAGCGTCCTTGATATCAGTTTGTTTACTTTGGGTGTCACAATAAGTGATAAGTGGTTAATGTCTATGTTTGTGTGGAAGAGATTGATGATTCTTATAATAACAACCCTTAAATACTAATCATGCAGCACATACTCCCATGATTCAAAGATGCTAATAACCGTCATTACCAGTGATAATTGTGTTTTTCTTACTGCTTTTACACATTATTACGTACGCTACATGACCATATAATCACTTATCATAAGCATTTAGTGTTTATCTGTTGTTTTCCTTCTAAACACAATGAAGATCCCGATATTTACAGCAGGAAATTGATTCGGTTTGTATAGGCTGCAGGGTATTTCTGAGGGCAGGAATAGTCAGTGTGACGGTGGTCTGCTCGACATGGTTGTGCCCTGAGGACAGATGCTATGCAGTGCTGTCAAACACTACCACACTTCTAATGTAATACCTTCCATTCATCAATGCTTCCTTCCTGAAGGTTTATCATGCCAACTTTAAAAACATTCCGATCTCCTCCCATCTACAGAATCGTGATATTTTTCCTCACGTTTTTTTCTCTCCAGAGCACTTTACGTTTAATCTAGAATGATGAAACTACATAATATGCACATTTTAAATATTTATGTGTACACATACACTCCCACACCTACCTCCTGATGGATTTCTGTTATACGTAAGCCGCGTGGGTTGAGAGAGCGTCTTATGTGATTCTCTTTCTCAGGAGGAAGCCGGCGCGAGATGGACGTCTGAAGTTTCCTCCCTCTGGTTAAGTGTAGGTCGCTTCAGGCGTTGCTCGTGTTCATTAAGATGTCCCAATCGTGCCACTTAATGAAACAAAGCTGGCAGGTTGATGCTAAGCCTTGTGGCGTTGATATTCATCTTCCTCTTCTAAAAGTTGAGCTCAAATTAGAATTATTGTGTGTTTAAGTGCAGTAGAGGGAAACTCCTCTAGCTGTGATTTCATCAGAAATCCAGTGTGACTTCTCCTTCACACGCAAACAGCATCTCGGCAGGGGTTGCAATATGATTTTCCCTTGGTGAAGCCCAACTTTATAACACTTTTCACATTTAAAACAAGATTCTCTATTTAAATGCGAATATTAGGCTTTTCTTCCCCTTCCGTGATTGCGTTTGTGCTTTTACGGCATGTGCGAAATGCAATAAGAACAAACACGTTTCGTTCGTGCCTATCTCTGGGGATGCTGCCTAACCTTCCAGCATCGTGACACAATCTAATCTGTGCGTGGTAATACCAGTGGATGTGTCTTAATGGGGCCATCCCCGGCTTAGATTAATGAAGCAGTCAGAAGTGGAATATGAACATTTTTGCATTAGTTTCTCAGTATGAACAGGATGAGTTATGAAAAAGAGACAGGATTGGTGTTGCCCTACATAGAATACAGAACCAAAAGACAGCCATGTAACCAGATACAGAACATATACTGCACAGCGAATACTGTACTTCCAAAATAAATCAATATATCTTATTTATTTTGTATTATTTTATTCCTGCTGCAATATGTGTCACAACACCTGAAGCAGTCTTTGTTCTGATTAGCACAGAGAAAGATATTTGGAAGAATGCTTGTAACCAAAGAACTGTTTGCTTTCTTACAATCTTCAAAATATCTTCTTTTGTGTTCAACAGAACAAAGAAATTTATAAAGAAATTTTTCCTACTACGGTAGTCATTGGTGGCCAAGAACTGTTTGGTTACAAGCATTCTTCTAAATATGTTTCTCTGTGTTCATTAGAACAAAAAATATACAGATTTGGAACAATTTGAGGGTGTAAATAAAGACAGAATTTTCATTTTTGGGTGAACTGTTCCTTTAAAGTATCTTCAGGATTATGTGTGTGAGACAGATGAAGAGAACACAACATCTCATTGTTTGATGTTAAGATGTTTTTATGAGCTTGAAGACTAATCAAGCTACCATTAAAGGTGTGATGAACTGGGCTTGTTTATAATTTATACTGTTGTATGAGGTCTACTGATGACGTTCGCGTGGTTTTTACATATAAAAACATCAAAATCAATAAGTAATAGGCTATTTTCTACCTGGGTTTTGAGGCCGGCTCTACAAACGCTCGGTTTGAATGGGCGTTCCGCCATGAAGGCTTGGAAGTAAACGCCCACTGCTATGATTGGATAGCAGTTTGCGTAGTAAACTTAGTTGGAGCCTTCTGTGAATTTGGTTAGACACGTAACGTTAGGTTATACGTTAGCACCATTCGCACGAGATTAGCATTATCTGGCGACCTCGTGTGATTTATAAATTACCTCCCCACATCAGTATTTCATGTGACGCATTCGCACGGGATGATTTTACTCATATTTACTGACATATTTCCCGGATGTGATGGCAAGGCTTTGCGTATAGTTTGTATAGCCTATAGTTGTATTGCGTTTAATGATATATGACCGTACCTGTCAGCATTTGAGACCCGTGATCGCGAACCGGACAAAAGATCACCGCGATCGGGGGTCTCAAATGTAAACAAACGGGAGACTCCCGGTACCTTATGGATATCACCCAGCACCCGAAAAAATACCAAAACACTTCAAAACAGCCTCCATTATTCGCAAACGGTGGATAAAACCTTGAAAAAAAATGTATGAGCCCACCAAATCACAGAAATCCCGATTCACACGGGCTTAAGATCACAGACAACCTCTGCAATTAATACAAATGACTAACGTTAGAGGTCCCCAGGTAATACTAATCTTGTGCGAATAGTGCTCAGGGCACATCAAGCAATCTATAACAAAGCAATAGTGACGCAAAGTACAAAAATGTTTTACTCGCATAAGATTGCTGCGCCATTCCTATCGGATCCAATATTGACGGCACAGCACTGCTTTTTAATTTTAGTCTCTCAACAAATCCAGCGTCGACCTGTGCCTTGTTCACGAAGGAATCCTCGGAGAAATGAAACGAACAAATGCTCCATGTTTTTCCCTCATGAGCTGGAACGTCTTTAAAAATAAACTTTAACCACGCATTCCTAATATCGGAATCTGAAGGAAGGTTATGCAGCGACTGTATTCTTCCACAATCAGGGATGGCACAATATTTAGCTATCTTTAACGGCATGTTTGTTTATTGCTTGCTCGCTCTATCTGGTTCCGCGCCACTTGTGTTACTTCAGAATTGTCATGCGCGAACCAGTGGGCGGGGCTAGAGAAGTAATCGTTGATATTCTTTCTGTAGAGGCGGTGTTCAACCTATCAATGACGTCATAGATACAGTGGCTTGCAAAAGTGTTCAACCACCTTCATTTTATTCACATTTTGTTATGCTGCTGCCTTATCTTAAACTACTTTAAATGATTATTTTTTTACATTAATCTACACTCCATGCACAATAATGACAAAACAAAAAACTGATTTTTGACAGCTTTGCAAATTTATTAAAAATAAAAAACAAAAATAAGTACATTGCATAAGTATTCATACCCTCAACTCAGAAAATGGTTTAAGCACCTTTACAGACTCAAATCTTTTTGGGTATGATGTGAAAAGCTTTACACATCTGCATTTGGCAATTTTCTGTCATTCTTCTCCTCAGATCCTATCAAACTCTGTCAGGCTGGATGGAGATCATCAGTAGACAAACATTTTCAGGTTTCTACAGAGATGTTCAGTTGGGTTCAAGCACTAGCTGGGCCACTCAAGGACATAGACAGAGTTGTCCATAAGCCACTCTTGCATTGTTTTAGTTGTGTGCTTAGAATCATTGTCATGTTGGAGAATGAAACTTCTGCCCTGTAAGAGGTTCTGAATGTTCTGGGCTAGGTTTTCATGATCATTATCTCCGTATTTTGTGTACAGTCCCTGAAACTGAAAAACACCCCCACATCATGATGCTGTTTCCACTACACTTTACTGTTAAGACGGTATTGTACAGGTGTTGAGCAGTGCTTGTTTTTCTCCAGACATGATGCATGAATCTGAGATTCATCAGACCAGAATATCTTGTTTTTTGAAAGATTCGTTGAAGTATGTTTTTGCATATTTCAAGTTTCCATGTGTCTTCACTGAGCAAATGCTTGAGTCTGGCCACTAAGCCATAAAGCCCAGATTGGTGGAGTGTTGCAGTGATGTTTGTCCTTCTGTAAATTTCTCCCATCTCCATATATGATCATGGAGCTCAACCAGAGTGATCATCAGCTTCTTGGTCACCGCTCTAACCAAGACCCTTCCTCATCGATGGCTCAGTTTGGACAGGAGGTCAGCTCAAGTAAGAGATCTGGTGGTTCCAAACCTCTTTCATTGAGGATAAATGGAGGCTACATGCTTCTGTGAACCTTCAATACTACAGCAGATTTTTGCTGTAGATTTGAGCTCTTACTACAGCAGATTTTTTTCAGAAGTCTTCCCCAGATCTGTGCCTTGATACAATCCTGTCTCAAAGCTCTACTGGCAGTTCTTTTGACCTCATGTCTTGGTTTTTACTTTGATATGCATTTTCAGCTGTTGCACCCTTTATAGAGAGGTATGTGCCGCTCCAAATCATACTTATTCAATTGAATTTGGCACAGGTTAACTCCACTCGAAACTAATGCTTCTGAGCAAAATTTCAAGTGTCCCAGAAAAGGGTGTGAATACTTATGCAATGTACTTATTTTTGTTTTTTATTTTTAATAAATTTGCAAAGCTGTCAAAAATAAGTTTTTTGTTTTGTCATTATTTTGCATGGAGTGTAGATTAATGAAAAAAAAATCATTTAAAGTAGTTTAAGATAAGGCAGCAGCATAACAAAATGTGAATAGAATGAAGGGGGTTGAACACTTTTGCAAGCCACTGTAGGTGCATTCCAGAACCTGGCGTTCGCTGGGCCTGGTGTCAATAACAGTTGTAATCTCAGTAACAAGGGCGATTTCAGTTCTGACACTTACATGATGTTCGCGTGAATACGATTCTCTCTTGTATAACAAAAGCTCGGGTTAAAATTGTGGTTTTAATTCATGGGATCTTTAAGGAACAATTAATATTGATCTACTCTCTCTGTCTCTCTCCCTCACCTTCTCTCTCTCTCTCTCTCTCTCCATGCTTTCCTACTATTCACTTGTAACCCTCTTGTTTGCAATAGCAGACTCTTTCTCATTAATTGTCCCAGTGTTGTCCCAGCGGCCCCTGTTATAGTGTTAAACATTTTTAACATAAATGGGTGCTGGCAGTGACAGATCAATGCGCCTCCACACCTGCCGTGGCCTGTTGGGCACCAGCCAGCCTGCCAACTGATGGCTCTCACTGTGCCCTTAATTGATGCCGTCTGAATCGTATTGGAAACCGTATCACTGTCTCTCATGGATGGATCGCTGCTGTCCATCTTCATTACGAGCAGAGTATTCCACTATGTGCCACAATCTTCCTTTAGGGCAAAGAGAATTTATCAGTTTCTCTCTCCATCTCTCCCACAGATACTGTTTTTCCTTTCTCAAAAGCTTAGTTTCATATTCTGCTTCCTTCTCTCTTGAGCTTCCTTCTCCATCGTTTTGCGCCATAAAGCCTTTCCTAGAAAACTCCTAGAAAAATGTTATTCACCCCAAAGTGAGTCATCTTTATGAAGATGTTTTTTGTGCACACTGTGACATGTTACTATTTTCAACTGACCTCTCAAACTGTGGAATTCATATAAACTCTAGCGTTGTGCATCTACGGGCATCAGAGAGTACTTTTTAATCTGTCTTGTGACCAAACAAGAAATCAACAGGTACAATTGGAGTCGTGCTTTTGTAATTCTAATTCACTCTATTCTTATTTTATTTCAAACTGGCTCTTTCTACAACCTTAAAACAAATCTTACACATTCCTCTCCAAACGCTTCATCTGAGCTTTCTGTAGTATGCTTTCTCTTGCACAGTGAGTTGCTTTGGATTAAAGCATCTGCTAAATGTGTAAATGCCTAGTGTGTAGGCCCCCTAAGACTTAAGTTCGCAGCCTACATTCTTTCTTTTACAATGCAGGATGAGACGCTGATCGTAATCCACACACCATAGTTTTATTCTGCGCTGTATAAAGCTTAAAAAGTGGCCTACTTGTATCCGGTCTGACAGAAGAGTTTCAGTTGATTCTATCCAGGTGGGAGATGGTAATATCAAATTACAAAATATTTTTAATGACTACGTTTGTATTCCATAAATCTGCAGAAATGTCAGTCAGAGGAATCTATGAGAATCTTGCAGCACCAATCTTGGCCATCATTGACTACCATAGTAGGAAAATTGTTTTATAAATATTTTGAAGAATGCAGGAAAACAAACAGTCCTGGGGCACTTTTGACTACCATTGTATTTTTTCCTACTATGGTAGTCAATGGTGGCCAAGAACTGTTTGGTTACAAGCATTCTTCCAGATATCTTTCTCTGTGTTCATCACAACAAAGAAATTAACACAGATTTGGAACAACTTGAGGGTGAGTAAATGATGACAGAATTTTTATTTTTGGGTGAACTGTCCCTTTAAATACAGGAATATTGATGTGGCACTGTGTTGCACCATGCATAAAATATTAGCGACACCGGTGTTGTGACACTGTGCTACCCAAATGTTCAGATTTGATCGATGCTTGGAACTTTGCCTGTAACGTCTGAGAACCACTGACCTACTACTGTATATTCTCCAGGTTGTTCCCAGGAGTCTCTATGTAGAGCACCTTATCTTTCTTCCAGAGCTCATTGGCTTTGAGCTACTAATTCAATCACTAGAGCTCTCCCGCTCACTTATTTTCCATCCCGGTGCTCAAGCAATAGACCTAGCTCTATGACATTCAAAGACACAATGGAAGATTGATGAACCGCATTTTTTTCTGAAGCATTCATATCAAAAATGATTTCATAAGGGTTATGTAATTAATTAGCTCTGAAGAGATGCTGAAGGTCAGTACATGTAGCACTGTCTCCCACCATATTCACCGTATAGTATAAACACACACACACACAGTGGCTAGCCAGCATTTTAATGCATCATACGTGCCCTACTGGTGCGTAGGGTGTTTCAAAAGGTGTTGGCAGCAATGAGATACTTTCTTTTGCCTATTTTTAATGCATCACTGAATGTGTCCTTTGCACTATTGCCAAGAAGGACATCCCAGAATGCATTTTAAAATGCTCAGAGTCTGTTTAATAAACCATATATGAAAATCTTAACTGATGGACCATCAAGTGTCATTTTGCATATTTTGAAGACCACTTATAAGAACACTTTCAACCCTCAAATACATGTCCGTATTCATCACCAGCTGTCTGAATTAATGATGTGTCTTTAAGAATTCTCCCTTACATCAGCATCTGGGACATAAACTCTTTTCTCATTTAAATTTTAATCAAAGCCTCAGAAGATGTCAAACATTTTTTTTTTTGCTGTTTTTTTATGTAAGCTTTATTCACATAGGGGTTGGAAAATCAGAAGCAGTAAAGAATCAGAAGCAGAGACAGAACAGTTTGTGTTTATTAAATGTCAATCTTTTCCCCACTGAAGCCGAGCAAGAAAATATAGACCACTTCGCAAGATGAAACACTGGTACAGTGGCACTTTTGGTTAAAATATTTTATTTTTAAATCTTACATATATAATTAAATCTTAAAGAAATTTGTTTAACATTTTGATTCGGTTATAAATGTTCTGTTGGTTGTATTATGCTCAAATGTTTGTGCAGTTTAAAAAGATATTCTGAACCAGTGTTGGATAGTGTTGCTTACGTTTTCCGAAGTACTCTGTACCAGCCAAGAAATCACACACATTTGCAGAATGTTCCATCATTGACCGTCATGCAACAGTGAATTAGAAAAAAAATCGGTAGATACAGTATCCTTGTAGCGAGGAAGGCGGGACGAGAGCCGTGGGGCAGGAAGGCGGGGCCGGTGGCGTGAGTGATAATGAGTATCAGCTGTACGCGCACCGGTCCCGCATGCCTCACGGGGGAGCTGGGAGCATAAGAGGCCGAGCGACGGGACTGCCGAGGAGAGAGGACCGGGCCTGGAAATGTTAAGTTTTGTTTATGTTCGTGTGGCCGGCAGTCGTCCGTGAGGGGCTGCCGGCCTTTTTACTGCTGTTTATTGTTTATTTATTTTTGATTAAAGTGTTTGAATGTTCGCCGGTTCCCGCCTCCCTCCTTCCGTTTTATTGAGCTTTGCTACAATCCTTATTACTGCATAGTGTAACTAACCTCTGACATTTTGCCCAAACAAATCAGAGGTCCCTGTCCAAGTTTTAAGTTGACAAATGAATTGCATCTAAGATGGATGTTTTCATTTTTGGTTATTTTAGCTTATTTTAATGGCCATGAGGCCTGTAGGTATATTAACAGGAGCATTGAACAGATGCTGTTCAACTAAGCCAATCACAGTTTGTTCCGTATACTTGCCTCCGCCAAAACAAAGACTTTAGATTTAATGAATGCTTCTCCACCTGTGCATATAAACACATCACTATGGCCACTCTTGTAGACCTCAGCGCACATTATTCCCGTGCACAGCTTTCTAACGACAGATTTCATTCACATTGACCTGGCATGGCTACTTAGACATGGACCAACACCAATCTGTCCCTTCTTGAGTTAAAGGATAGACATATGTCAATGCTAGGAAAGGAATTATAGGAGGATGGCAGCGTTGAACATATCAAGGTCTCATCTGTGGCCGAGCACAGATCCACATAATTACCATAGGCCTAATTGCATTGTAGAAGACGGCTGGAAATCTTTCTCCAACACAAAAGAATCAGAGATGCATTGGCCTCATTAGCATAGATATTAGGCTCCCATTATGTTTCTGTAACAGACGAAGGCCTAAACTGCTCTGGGGATACAACCTCCCACCCCTCCAAAAATAACAAAAATCTTTTTTTTACTGGGATTAAGCATTATTTGATTTTAACCGTAATATGGCACATTGCAGGGTCTGCTGCTTGGATTAGCGTGCTAGGCTAAGGGAAGAGCAGTCAAGTTTAGAGGTTTAAGATAGTCTTTGGTGTGCCTGGTTTAGGCAGTTACTGTTGTGTAAAATCCAATACTTTTTCATGCTTTTTCGTTTTTACTTCCTCCGCTTCTGTAGTTTCAGTTTTAATGGTTTTATATTCAGTTATCTAGGCTACTTGGTCCAGTTTATTAAGATAATGTATTAAAGGGATGGTTTACCCCAAAATATGTCCCACCCTTTTATCTGTCAAAATTTATTTATCCTAATGTTTTTTAAGGCCCGTTTCACATTTTGCATCTTTTGCATGCGCAAGTTCGTTATTTTAAATGTAGACACGTGGCAGGTGCGCGCAAATAGGGAGCGACGCGGTCACATTTTTCTAGGCGCGTCGGCGCCGCATTGAGATGGAATTAGTTCAACTTTTCAGAGTGCCACGCATGCGTCATTTGAAGAGAGGTTTTAGACGCGAAATGTGAATCGCCCCTAAAATGTGTATGACTCTTTCCTCCATGGAACAAAAAAAGAAGATATAGGCTATTGATAAATGTCTCCGTGGTTTTGTGTCCATACAATAGAAGCCAATGCGGGTCAGTGTTGTTTGGTCAGTCTTCATAATATCTTCTATTGTGTTCTGCAGAAGAAAGTCATTAATAAAGGTTTGGAATGACATGAGGGTGGATAAATTATGCAGGAATCTTCACTTTTTGGATGCGCTATCCCTTTAAGATCTGATCACATGTGGTCAGGCAAGAGAATTTAGCATATTGTCAATGTAAGGTGAAAATATCATATTTCCATTTCTTATGATTTTTAATATAAAAATTACTCTTGGTCACCCTACATGTTTGTTTGTGAGTTTTGCAAATATTTAACCATTGAAAAGTATTAACAATAGCTTGTTGATTGACAGACATGTCTCACATTTGGATGTGTAATGTGAATTTTGAATGTGGTTGCCAGTCACAAATGTTTCGTTTTACACCTTTATTTCGTGTTTTCCACATACTAAAAATAATAATAAAAATGGATCATAATATTTGGTGTAAAGTGTTACCTCATGTCTGTTCATAGTGAGCTGCTCTTCCACCACTATTGCGAACCCGAGATCACTTCTTAACATCACCATTTGCTCGCTTTCCCGTTCACTTTTCCCCTTTTTTAATTCCTCTCCTCTTTTAAGTGTTAAATGTTCGTCTTTTCCTCTCGAGCGCTCTTCTGCCTGCTCTTTCCACCTCCACATGTGACTGCTCCACTAAAAGCCACTTTACATCTGCAAGGCAGCAAATGAACCCTCTCGTTCTCGATTTTAAAAAAACAGAACACACCAAAAAACCTATTACGTTTGCAGATACATCTCAATAGTTTCTCGGTCTCCACTCGTGTTCTGGCTAATAGATGTTCTTTTGTAGCTCATTAATATGCGTAAGCTGCGATATGATTATGTTGTGAATGATAGACAGTCGTAAGGACTCTTCAACTGTCAGTGGGAGTTGAAATTAGTAGCTACCTATTAACTGTTCCTCCCTAACAACTGCCTGTGATTTTTGTGTCATCAACAGAACTCCTAAAAGATCACCAATTTAATAATGGAAAAAAGCATTTGTAGGTTCCAGTCCCATTGTAAGTCACAAACATGTTTGTTGGTGATTTTTAATCATACTGTGATTTATAAAAAAATCTAAAGCATTATTGAAGAGTGCCAGTTTATTTCTTGCAGTATATTCTAATATATTTTAATATATGAAATTGGTAGTTTCCACTTCAGTTAGATCAGTCCCTTTTAACTAATGTTTGGATCTTCAGATGTATATTCAGAGCAGCAGGTGCTGCCCACACCCAGAAATAGCTCAAAGTTTTCTGCCAATTGGGAATATTTGAGGTTTAGACTTTCCTTCTACGTATTTACGAAACACACTCTGTAGAGCAGTTTGTCCGTTTAGGGCTACTCTAGAAACATCATGGCGAATTCTATGCAAGGGGACCCACGGTGTATGTAGATATTAATAGCTCATTGTTATCAAGCCACAACCCACTTTTTAGGATATATGACATCATATGTAGTTTGTTTAAAAAAAACAAGTGACTAATACTAAAAAACTTTGTGACTAATATGACCAATACTGATGAATGAACAGCCTGTAAGTTAAGGTTAAGGCTATTGAATAGCAGTCCCAAACTAGTTTTTTTTATAAATTGTTGGTTTGAGCCACCACCTTAATATAAACATATACCAAATAACACAAAGGGAAAATAACATGGCATTTTGGGGTTATGGAAACAAGTACACAATGCTACAATGAACTGTTAATGAAAGATGAATATGGATATCATACCTCCATGTAAATCATTCCCAGCTAACACCAATTATGTGATTTTTAGGTACTTTACTTTTATTTCACACGCTGCATGCCATGCTCGTAGTTTCTTTCGCGCTTCAGTGAAGACAGCGCACCAGTATAGCAGTGTATAACATACACTCCCGACAGGACTGGATAGTTCGTTTTTCTGAGGTGAAATACTTTTTATTTTGTAACAAGTTAAGAAAATAACGATAGAATAATGACACTGACATTTAGCCTGACAACATCTCACCTAAACGCAGATACTGAATTGAGACAGCGAGTGCTCACTCGCTCAGGCATCTACCAACAACTTTCGCGCACGTCTTTCAAAATAAAAGTCTCGCATCAGAAAAACATTTAGAATTACGTTTTTGTTGTTGATGTTGTTTCTTAAACTGTACACTCCGCGACCCACTTAGAACTGTCTTGCGACCCACTTTTGGGTCATGACCCACCAGTTGAGAAACACTTTTCTAATGTAATAAAAACATAACGCTTCATTCTGTAAGATCTGAAGACGTAGTTATATAGCTATATCATATTGCACTTCCTTCAATATATCCTCCAAAAAACTACACACTGGACCTTTAACAAGCAGATATAAGCAATAGCCCTTTAATATCTCAAAATTTGAATTAGAAAAGTAGAATTACAAGCAATACATGTTTATCGTGTTGCAAATAGATGTTTTTATTATTGTTCTTTACTGCGAGTCTGCATTATCATTGGAGATTGTGGCTGTTGTAATAAATAAATGATTTATCAATAAACAAACCAAATAAAGGCATCTTTATCTCGGCAGCTCAGTGTGTTGGCAATTAACTGGGGCTAACAAATTGGACACACGCAGGAGGAGGGAACGCCACGTGCTGTCGTCTTAGAAAATCACAAATGCACTCAACATTTTCTCTGTTTGCTTTGCTGCTGCCAGCCTCCCCCTCCTCTGCCGCCTCGCCATTTCTGAAAGCCGTCACAAACTGACTCTAATCAGCCTCTGAGCTTTTTAAACATGCGGCTTGATTTGCTTCATTTTATTGCGATCTCTGTGTCCTTTTCTTTTTTCTCTCGCTTGCTTTTTTGTACATTTATTGATTTTCCCAATTCGATTTACAGCCGAAAAAAATGGTTCGCAGTTTTGTCAGGAACAAATGCCTTGTTTAATTGGATTGTTTAATCATGCCCGGTGGAGTCAGAGAAAATTCTGTCAGACTGTAATTGGGTGCTTTTCTTCACTGTGAGACGTGCGGGAGACCTCACAAGAGTTCAGATCTCACCCTGTATCATCTGAAAAGAACGGGTAACCCTAAAAGCAAGAGAATGATGAGAAATCTACACAGGGAGTGCTTATAACTGGGGTTAATATTAGTGGGGAGATAATCCGATTGGATAGCAGCTCCTGGGAGCTAATGAAAGAACATCCGCGGAGAATATGCAGTGACCGTTGGACCTCATTTCTGCCTGCGATTCTCATTTTCTTTATTAGAAAATTGAAGGGGTATAAAGAGAGTGGAGTTTTTCTCTAAATCCACTGCTGCTTCACACCATAGCCGAGAATAGCACAGAGCAGGAGGGAGTTTGAAGTTGAGAAAGCAAATGTTTCCAATTATGTTTACCGTATTGCTTTTCTGGTGCCTGGCGGACTAAACAAATCCTCAACTGTGAGCTGCCGTGCGTAACTCTCCTGTGATTCCCTCTGAATAAATAACCTCATGTTAATCCGTGCAATAATGTTTGATTGCTGTAGTCAAACAATATTAGGTGCTTTGAAAATTGCATTGTGTTTGTAAATGCTTTTCTAAAAACAGTGCTTAAGCAACGCTGAATGCACCTGTGATCATTCCCAACAACTTCCAGACGATTTATCACATGGAATAAAAATGAAGAACACCAACACTTTGTTTTGAGATTCTGTTTTCGAGACTAAAGAAATTCAAATGAGTATATGGTGTGACATCTGTCCTATCCATTGGTTTTGCTGTAGAGGATTGTATGCAATTAGCCGGTAGTGTTCTGGAGTGTTCTGAAGAGAATCCCAGAGGAGTGACTGCCAGGAGTTTAAGAGTCTTTAGTGTGCACTGAACCAATAACTCTCAGTTTTGAGGGCACACAAAGTGCCATTTTGCATGTGCAGGAGAAATGCCAGCTAGCTTTGATAAAGGCTGAAAGTTCAGATAAAACTCTTAAAATCTATTTTTTATAAACGTTAGTCATTGTTGTTATTGTGCAAGTACAGAGTACAGAATTTGTACATTATAAAATAAATATATAAATTGAAAAGCGTTTGTAAATATTGTTATGCCGTTGCTGTCCTTCTGAAACCTTGTATCTCCATATTAAATGATTTGTATTTTTTGCCATATATCATTATTATAAGTCACACTTTTTGTTTGTCACTGGGTTTTGCAATAACCAATAAAAAGTATTAAAAAGTCCTTGGCAACTTTGAATACACCGTATTTAAAGGGATACTCCACTCAAAAATGAAAACTCTGTCATGAATTACCCACTCAAGTTGTTCCAAACCTGTATAGTTTTTTGTTCTGTTGAACTCAAAGAAAGAATGTTAGCAACTGACATTTCTGGGACATCATTGACTACCGTTGTAGGATAAATTGTTGTATCTTTTTTTGTTGTTGTTCTTTTTAACACAAAAATAAATATTTTGAAGAATTTAGGAAAACACACGTTTTTAGGGCACCTTTGACTACCATTTTAATTTTTCCTACTGTGATAGTCAATGATGTCCCAGAAATGCCAGTTGCTAACGTTTTTTTTGGGGGGGGGGAGTAATTCATGACAGACACACATGGAACATTAGTTTTCATTTAGTTAATTTGTCTTATTTTCTATTTGTCTTTTATAAGCATTTTGCATTGTTTCTTATAGTAGTAAGAACCATGTTAAGTCGTTTCAGAGGAGCATGAAGACATTGGAAAATCTACACAATACCCAAACAGAAAATGAACAGTTTTTTCTATAAACATCACTGTTGTGATTTAGTCAATACTGTTTTTGTCTATTGTTGGAGTCTTCTGTTTTGAAGATATACTGTGGGGAAATTAACTTGGACATCTCTGCAAACATTTCATGCACCTGAATGTGTTGCAATAATCTCTTGACTTGACATCTACAGATACTGTATAAGTATGCCGGTAGACGAAGTACGTCAAACACACTGTCACATAAAATATACTTATCACTATGAGTCATTTCTCAGTTTTATGCGAGTATGTTTATGGGCATGTTTTGTAAGTTAATGTATAAAACACTATGTCTGGTATATACAACGTACAGTATATATTTATGGTTTTACTTCGAAGGAATATGGAACGAAGCCCATTTAATGTTTTTAATACAAGTCCTTATAAAATTGAACAGCATGCTGCTCCGTTTTCACAGTTTTTTCAGCAAAAAGGAAAGACATAATGTGTGAAATCAGTAAGATTTGACATGATCATACAATTGAATTGAAGAGCTTTGCTGCAGGGATTGTTTTTGGACTAGTTAGCTACATAAGAGTGTTCATGCCACTGTTATTCTGGAGATGGTCCAGGTTTAGAAATGAATCACAGGACTTCGCTAGAAGTGCAGAAATGCGTAGTGGGGATTACTAGAGCCAAAGTGTCAGTGGAAAATTGGATTTTTAGGAAAGAGCCATTAAAGCAGAAAAAAATTGAATATGGAGTTTAACAGACGCTCATTCCTTTTTAGGTATAAAATATGTTTTAAAACAAACTGTTCTTATAAAGTTTTATGTTCTGGTGTTGAGCGTCTGTGTGTGTGTGTGTGTGTGTGTGTGTGTGTGTGTGTGTGTGTGTGTGTGTGTGTGTGTGTGTGTGTGTGTGTGTGTGTGTGTGTGTGTGTG
>NC_079895.1:16960342-16980992 GCF_024868665.1 Triplophysa rosa
TGTGTGGTGTGTGTGTGTGTGTGTGTGTGTGTGTGTGTGTGTGTGTGCGTGTGTGTGTGCGTGTGTTGGTGAGACAAGGGCAGAAGTGATGCAGTAGCATATGTTTAATGCGTTTGAAAGTGTGCCTGAACTGTCCCATGCCAAATATCAGGAACGCCCATGTAGGACATCTGCTCTCCTCTTTTTAAAGCCCTTGTGTGCATCTGTTTCTGTACATATTTAGTGCAATTGTAAGTTTGTGAGACCTGTATGTGAAGGTGTGAAAGTGTGTTTTCTTACGCTCCTATGGTGCTCATAAATCCACTCATGGTGTGAAATGGCAGCCTTTGCCCATGGCGGTCACACCTGATGCACCTGTAGGTAATTCAATAAGAATGTGCCGGATCCCAGCAGCCCTGCGCTCCTAGTGTTTTTCTAACATCTTATTTCTGTCTCGGTCTGGCCTAACCCTTACCAGCATACCCTCAGCAACAACGCATATACATAATGATCAAAGGCCTGTTCACACCGAGGCCAAATGTTTGGAGTGAATAGGAATTCATGAATGGAATCAAGAAAGCTTTGTAGTACAGACCTAAATCCATGTTTCCTTTGAACCGGTTTGTTGTACATGGGTAAATTGTGTTTATTTAGCCTGATGAATATTTGTTTTCTGTGTTTGTGTGAATAGACTTCATATGCAAGTCATTTCACTGTTTGTTTTTGTTTGGTGCAAAAACTGTTGAAGGGATAGTTGTAAATAAATAAAAATTCTGTCATAATTTATTCGCCCTCATGTTCTTCACCACCTGTATATACCTCTTTTTTGTTGTTGAACAGAAGAGAAGATATTTTAATAAATGTCGCTGTGGTTTTGTGTCCATACAATGGAAGTCAATGGGGGCCAATGTTGTTTGGATACCAACATTCTTCTAAATATCTCTTTTGTGTTCTGCAGAAGAAAGAAAGTCACGCAGGTTTTGAATGACATGAGGATTTGTAAATTATAAAAAACATTTACATTTTTGGGTGAACTATTCCTTTCAAATGTATTATTCAAACTAATGCCCTTATTTTGTTTCCCCCTAGTGAGTAAACTACGGGTGCACAAGTCCAACCAAAGCTTGCAGTTTCTGGAGGACAGCCGGGTGCGCGTCAACTGTTCCATCACCTCTGAAACCAGCCCTGAGTCCCAGCATGCCGTGCTGTGGTACGCCCGGAAAGCCGAGCCGGGAGAACCCGACGAGCTGCTGTTAAAGATCGAGCACACTGGAGCGTTTGAGTACGGCGCGTATGCAGAGGAGGAGCGTCTGCGCAGCCGCGTGCAGTCGGAAAGGCTCTCTCCTCGGTTGTACGGCCTGACCTTGCACCGCGCCGAGACCAGCGATTCTGGAACGTACTATTGCCTTGTGGAGGAGTGGCTAATGGACCCCGATGGAGCCTGGTATCGCCTGTCACAAGACACCTCTGGCTTTACTCATGTGGCGGTGAGACAGCCAGGTAAGAAGGGGGTTGCAATATGTACAGTGGCACGCAACTAACAGAGTTGGCATGTATTCCTATAGAAGATATTGCAACCATTGAGATTCAGATGTAGGTGTGTGTCACAGTCCCATGGGCATATCAGGCCATCTGCCACGGGGAAAGAGCAGCATGAAAACATTCTCCCCCTGAGACAACTGTGGACCTCAGCCATCCTGAGCCTCATGGCTACCCAAGCTGAATCATTCATCAGCATGTGAAAGAAAGAGATGAAACGAGACAGAGCCTTCTTACACGTGACAATTCCAAAGCCAGTCTGTAGGGTATTGGCCCCCCGGGTGAGCCCTCCCACATGCGTCCCAGACATTATCACTCACACTTTGCCCACAGTGCGGGCGGCGAGGGGAATCCGAAAACTACAGTAGTAACATTCACAATCCCAGCTGATAGCAGCCAGATCCCAGAGGCCTTATTCATGAAGCCCATCTGAGCACCACACAGCTGCTGTTCCGCTCTTCACCCCACGCAGCCACCCATGAAGACATCTTCTGTAAACTCCCCCAACTATTAATCCTGTTTTTGTCCCCCGTGCCACACCCGAAGGGCGATTAGTGTCTGTGTTTTCACAAAGACTTGCTTCTTGCCCTTTGTGTATAATAATTTAGTCAAATTTCTAAAATGCTGTCATATTTACCTGAAAATAGATAGGAAAAAATGTGTAGATACACTGGCTTACATATGCATTAAGTTCATCAAAAAATGAAAAATATTTCATCATTTACTCACCCTCATGTCCAAACCTGTATGACTTTCTTTCTTCTGCAGAACACAAAATATATTTTAAAGAATGTTGGTAACCAAAGAACATTGGCCCTCATTGTATGGACACAAAACAACTATTTCGCAAAATATCTTTTGTGTTTCACAGAAGAAAGAGTTATATACAGATTTTCAATGACATGAGGGTGAATCAATTATTATTTTTGGGTGAACTGTCCTTTTAAAATTCAAGCAGTTTTATTTCAAAACATTTGCTTCAACAGAATCAATGAATGCAAACGAAGCATCTGCTTTATTCTTGCGTAGCTTTCTATTCAATTACGAGAAGTGAAAATTGTTTTCTTTACTCCTCCACTGACTTCAGACGCCTACTCTTATCTACATTCAAGGCGTTTGCCATCACAAACAAGCATAGTGTATCAAAGCTGAAGAACGGGGAAGTCTGATTCCTCCTCCATATCCTACAAAGAAAGACCCAACCTGACACTCTCATCAGTATTATTGCCCTACACATGGGTCATCGGCTTACCGCTGATACACAGACACATTTCGTTGTGTAGTTTGTCCTCTGGGCCATTAAGCAAGTAACTTTAGATGCACAGGTGGTCAAGACATCTGCTGAGTTAAACAAGGTCACAAAGAGAGTTTTGGCACAGCAAAAAGTCTAGGTTGGTTTTATCTGGTGAGATAACTTAACGGAAAAAAAATTATACAATTATTATAAATAATGCAAATCAAGACACAAACTGATCAGGTGATGATATAAGCTACTTTTTTGCAAATATGGGTTCTTAACTGTGTAATTAATTTTCTCTAGTGTACAGCATTTAATCGTCATTTCAGCGTTGCCTAACTAGATCTGCCTTTGAGAGAAATCTCATATAGATGTGCTTGAAAACTCTCCAATTTTATTTCCCCGGGGATGTGAAAAAGCATCGTGTCACCTTCCTGAAGCGTCCTTCCCTGAAATAGCATCCACATATATGTATTTACAAAAAGATTGTAGATGAAAAGTTCACCACCTCCTAATCTGTCAAATTACACTGCTTTTCACATGAGTGGAAGATAAGAGGAGCTCCTTAAAGTATGCGAGAGATATTCGGTCTTATTTTTAGCCCGATCTCAGCTCAGGCCCTGCGATTTCTCACGCAAAATGTGATGATCCCCACCTTCATTTAAGCGTGACATACCGAACTGCTAGTTCCACAACATTAGATGTGTGACGCCCTGCAGAAATTAGAGATGTTAGAATATGTCAAATCATTTTCAACCTCTGATCCTTCAGTTAACACAGAAACTGACACGGTGACGTGTCAACTATGGTGACATTTTTACATTTGTTTACATTTGATACAGTTCTTGAATGGGACAAATCAAAGTGCTCATTGTTTTGTTTTTTAATCCTACACACATGGGCTAAAAATGAGACAAAAGACAGTATGATGTGCTAAATGGTTTGATCTGTCTTTTGTTTGCAGTGGTGAATTTACAAATTGGAGAGGAAGAATCCAACGTCACTGTTGCCGCGGACGGGTCAATCCGGCTGGGCTGCAGGATCCTCTCTCAGTCTTCTACAGATTCCCGCTTCTCTGTGTCCTGGTACATGTACCGTCTGGGACAGGAGGAGGAGGATGAGCAGCAGTGCGCTTTCTCCATCGGTCACGATGCCGTGTTCGGTAACGGCAACTGCAGCCCCACTGAGAAGCCCGGTCCGAACTCTCGCCTGCAGTTCGAGCGCACCGCCTCCGATCTCTACAGTCTGACCATCCAGAAAGCTCGGCTCAGAGACGTGGGCTATTATTATTGCCATGTAGAGGAGTGGTTGCTGAATCCACGCAGTGCTTGGTACCGCCTGGCCACCAACAACTCCGGGGTCACCATTGTTAATGTTCTGGAGCAGGGTGAGGTTTCGCACTTTACAAGCACAAACCACTTGAACATAAAGTACATCTGGTGTATTATTTTCAGAGCATTGCTTTTACAAAAGGGCATTAAGTATTTTTTCTGTCTATACTGACTGTTAAATGATGCGTGAAGGAACAGACTCACTTCCATTAGAATGTGTTATGTTTAAGAAATACTTCTTATATATAAATTCTGTTTTTATTAAACAACATTTAATGTTTAATTGAATTTCTGTATGTAAATAAAAATTAAACGAATTTGTCACTAAAAAAGAAGAAACTGAATTTTAACACAAAATTAAAATGTTAAAGGAATTACGAAAGTTAAACCATTGTAGAGAACTCTTCTAAAGGCACAAGATGAAACATAAAGCATTAAAACACACGTTGACATAGGTCGTATGTTGGCAGCTCAACCATTAAAGGGAGAGTTCACCCAAAAATAAAAATTCTGTCATCATTTACTCACCCATTTGGTACTCAATGGTGGCCAAGAACTGTTTGGTTATAAGCATTCTTCCAAATATCTTTCTCCGTGTTCATCAGAACAAAGAAATGTATACTGATTTGGAACAACCTGCGGGTGACTAAATGCATTTATTAATTTTCATTTTTGGGTGAACTGTTCCTTTAAATAGGCGTCATAGCATAAACCAATTGGCAAATATCTTAAATACAGTACATAGTTTTTATTTTTATTGTTACATGCAATACATTGATGATGTATTATTTTACCCCTAGTTGATAGTAAAGCGTAGTACTGTTATAAACATTCATCATTGCAAAATTACTACTGTTTTATACTTTTTTTTAATAGTATGCATTAGATAGTGTACTTTGTGCAGTATTCAGTAACTGGTATACATTTAATTCAGCTGCTCTTTTATTTTACTGACTCTCTCCATCTCAACTCTTTCCCCGCAGTGTCTACTGTACAGTCTGTGGTGTGTTCCAACGACTCGCTCTTCTACTTCGTCTTCTTCTACCCTTTCCCGATCTTCGGCATCCTCCTCATTGCCGTCCTGCTGATGCGTTACAAGAGCCGCAGCTCCAGTAAGAATCAGGAAGGGAAGAACGGTGCTCCCCTCCTGTGGATCAAAGAGCCCCACCTCAGCTATTCCCCCACCTGTCTGGACCCCCCTGCTCTCAGCCTTCACCCTGGTTCTGTGGAGTAACAGTGACATGGACGTGACACCGTCTCATTTAGAGACTCGCTCATCTACACTATTTCTCTCTCTTTTTCTTCTCCTCGTCCACGATGAGGCCACCAAGAAGTAATCTGGGCTTCTAGCCTGACCCGTCAATCCGTCCATATGACTGACTAAAGACCCTCCTCTGTTGAAGTTGCCATGGCTACAGTGGCTGCTGGTGGTGATGCCTAGACATTTCGATTGCTTTCTTTTATTAAATATGATTTGTACTTATCATTCATACTCGTGTGTGAGGACGTTTTTTCTTTGAGGTTTCAGTGTCTGTGGGCCGTGATGTATTTTACCGGTGTGGCACGTGACGGATGCCAACCTCCTCACCTCTATTCCCTCTCCAGGATGAGAAAGCGCGGATTTATATTTTTGCTTTTTCTCCTGTGTATAAAGTCTGGAGCGAATCACATCATATTATTTGTTATTTTGTCATGTCAGTGCTGATGTTCGGTTCTGGAAGGTCATGAGATTTTTGCTGGACCATGAAAGTTTTTAATAGCGGTATACGGATGAAGGACGAAAAAGACTCGGAAGGGTGACTATGGAAGTATATTCTATGATTTTGTGTGTGTGCTTGTGTGCCACAGAACTGATCTGAGAACTGCCTCTGTTTCAACGGATATATACAGACGATAGAGAGCGCTCATTGCCCACTGACTCCAGGATATAAATGTAACCCCAGCTCATCCTCACTGCCAAACACAAATTAAACTTCAAAAGCCACACATAGAAAATCTGATTTAAAGCCACGGTGTTAAAATGAGGCTTGTGTAGAAAAAACCCATTGTGGCAGTCCAATATATCCAGTAACGCAAACCGTCTGATGTCATCCAGTTGGAAAAGACAGTGAGACGCTGACACGTTTCCACCTCACTGGTGTTCAGATGTTCCTACAAATTGGTCAATTTGGTTTCCAAGTCTATCACAATGGTAAAGAAAATCAATTTATCCACTAAACACCCTTCAGAGCGAATGAGTTTGTGTTGTATATATACAAAACATGACCCATTTGTGCTAAATGGAAACAAAGGGAAGCTGACTTGAAAAGATCTGTCGAGCATGAAGGGTTTTTCTCTCCTCTCTGGAATTTTGGAATATCTTGAGGAAGCCTTTAAGGACATTCAGGACAATACTGACTCCAGGGACGTCTTTAGTGCCAAGGCCTTTTCATCATTATTCATGCCCTGTAAATGATCTGAGAGAAAATCAAATCTTGTTAGCTTAGAGACGTTCTGTGTATATGAATTCTCAGCTCCTACTACTGTAAATGTAGATTTACGAAGGTGATTAGACATTCTGTTATATATTGTAAGTTACATCACGTGGTGTTGCTCTTCTCTATGGGTTTGTGTTTGAAACATGGTGCCCAAACTACTGCCACTGAAAGAAGTGAAACAGTCGTGTGAACTTCATGCGCCATTGCATAACTTGAAAACACAAAATTGTTCTGAGATAAATATGTGATGTATATCTCTGAAGCTTCATGTATGATCTAAATTATTGTTTGTTTCAATAAGGACATCGGAAAGACACTGCCAACTCATTTCTGCATCAAATATTATTATACTTCACAACAATCCACGCTCGCTTCAATTGAAAAGGATGTCACCAACATCCGTACTGAAAGCATTTGTTCATTAGCTCTAGTGTGAATGGATTGTATCTTAATTTTCCTTTTATTTCAAGCAAGTCATGGACTACCAAACATAATGTGTTGTCTAGTAGCAGTGACATGTAACCAAAATGGTCGTCTCACTTTTAGGCTACATGCTAAAGAACTTGTTCACACGTTGACAATGCGACAAGTGTGTGTTACGCGCATCACTTACGCAATCTTGACTGTATTTGAAACATCGCAGCTTTTCTGTAAATGAAATGTAGATCCACTTGAACCTTGTGATTGTCTTATTTATTGAACCATAAAACAACTAGATAGAATCTGTGAACTTTATAAATTTGCATATGTTGCAGAACCAAGATTTACTGTGCAGTCACAGGATGATGGGAAATAATCAGACTGTGAATCAGTATGATTGAAAAATCTTCATACAGATGATACGGTGATAATCTAGCTCTCTTTATCTCTACTCAGTTTTGTCAAACTGTACAGTGCATGATGAGTAAGGGGACATTTTCATGTTTGAAACAGAGAGTTGTGACATTTGTGACATGTCAGATGAATGCCACCCTCTCATTCTCCTTGTGGAAGGCCATGCTGATCCAACAAAACGATTTGAACCATTCTTTAGTTATAATGCCACCAACCTGGCCTGGTTGTTCATAATATATTGTCAGTTTTACAAAATGTAATGTAGGTACGTGAACATCTATTAAAACAAGCAAGATGTTTAATCCAATAAATGAATATACCTGCTAATGTAATACAGTAAATAGTTTTAGTTGTGTGACCTATACATTCAGATTCTGTAAATTGGTACTGTGAGAATTGGTTCTGGGTTGGCTTTTCCCAAGCGGGAGATGGGTGGTATTGTATTGAGTCTGACAGTGTAATATTGCGGTTCAATCTGTACAGAATTATTCAGAACTTTAAATAGTGTTTTTGTAGTTCAACACGCCCAGCTGAATCATAATGTTCTCACAATGTTGTCAATGCATTTCGAGGGCTGCATGTTATGGCTGTGTAGCTGCAGGAAAAAAACAAATGAAAAAACATTGTGTTGATGTGTGTTCAGTTCAGCCAGTGCTGCTTTTTCAAGTGGTGATTTTTATGTTCTTTTTTAAATATTTAAATAACCAAAATAGTGCACTGAATCTTTAAAAAGTTGCCATCGATTTTTATATGCTTGTTGTGTTTTTGTTGTACTCTGTTTAATTTTTGTGTTTTTTAATCCTTTACATATATTTTATTCAATTATAGCAATGGCTATTCTGAAAGGCACTTTGCTATTGTTAGTTGATTGCAATAAAACATTCGGTGCACAGCGCTTTAGATTGTGTTTTTGGCATGTTTCAGATGTTTATGTTCCTTGTTTCTTTTTAATGGTTACAGTAGTTTAAAATAAGACTATGAATTTGTGTCATTACAACATAATAACCATTTTGCAAGACAAAAACAATGCTGGTTGTTTTTTAACTACACAGTGTTAGAACGAAAATACAACCAACGAAACATTTAGAACGGAATCGAAATGTTAAACAAACACCTTGAAGACTTGATTAGATATGTGAAATAAAAAAGAAAAACTGAAACAAGTGCTTCTAAACCAGTGTTGTTTGTGTCGCGCAAAATTGTCTATTGTCTAGCGAAGTGTTTAATTCACCCAAAAATGAAAATTCTATCATCCTGTATGATTTTCTTTCTTCTGCAGAACACAAAAGAAGATATTTTGAAGAATCCTGGTAACCGAACAATGATAGTATAGATATATCTATTGTATAGACACAAAACCAATGCAAGTCAAAGGTTACCAGTTAACAGCATTCTTCAAAATATCTTCTTTTGTGTTCTGTGGAAGAAAGTAAGTCAAACAGGTTTGCAATGACAGGAGGGTGAGTAAATGATGACAGAATTTTCATTTTTGGGTGAACTATGCCTTTAACACACTGATTTGACAGACTTGATAGGAATATACTGTATACCACCAGATAAACAAAAACCGAAAATGAATACATGTACAGTTTCTTCACGTTTCTCGAGTGCATCTGAAATAACAACAGTAGATTTTACAAATCCCCTCTGTCCTTGACCTGCATAGCAAGCACTAAATTCTTTGAAGACAGTGAAAAAATAACATTTCTAAAGACGCTGTTTTAAAGTTAACAATGGTGTCTGACACATTAATTTTCCAGTGTCTTATCTGGTCAGGATGAGTCAGACAGTTTGGATTGTGAGGGGATGAGATGGGAGGCTGCAGATTGTGTTATTATAGTGGGCCAGGTCTTGTTAACCTTTCATAGCAGTGGGGAAACCTCACTTTGGAGCTGAAGTCCGCTCCAGCTGCTCACATGAAATAGTGGACAGTGGGGTCTGCATCTGTCTGTCTGAATTATGATCGATGAGGACATGAGGTCTCTTTGCTTTGTTTACCTAAGTGTGATGGTCTGTCCAGTATCTGTAATTTCACACTCAAACATACACTGTAAAAAATGACACAGCTATTTACTTAAAAAAATTAAGGTAACAGTATTACACAAAATATAAGTACTTTAAAGCATATTTTTAACACCATATATTCCACGAATAAATCAAGTAAAATTACCTAAAATATTTAAGCACGTCACATGATAAACTTTAAAAAATCAAGAAGAAATACTAATTTGAGCATTGGAGAAAACTTCTTGATCTTTTTTAACTACAGTTTAACATTTATTATTGTTTATAACATATATGATGTACAAGTAAGCTGAGAGTTGACTCAGTATTGACATTAGCAGCATTACTGTTCACTGTGTGAAAAAACAAACAGCTTGAGCTCTCCCACAACCTGAGCACAAGCAACACTCTTCTGAAAGATGGTAACCACGAAACTCAGAAATACGAACAGAATATCTTCTAAATCTTAAAGACAACTGAACAATAAACACTATCAAGTCTTTCATTTTATTCTAAAGCACATAAAATAGCACCTTTTCACAAAAATGACTCTCCTAATGCTGTCCCATGCAGAGCATGCTGGGAACTCTAATTTCACTGCTCAGTTAAGGGAACTTAACTTAAATAATTCATGTAGTTCCACCACAAAATAATTAAATAAAGATCCTTTATCCAATTTTAAGTGGGTTGAACATGATAAAATTAAGTTGAAGTCACTCAATTATTTGTGCATTTAGAATTCCAAGATATTTCTATAATTTTAATTTTAATTTTGGTTAAAAAAACAAGGACACAATTGTATTAAGTCAAGTTTACTCAATTAATTTCATGAAATCTACTACGACACAGAATCATTTTTTACAGTGTCAGTTCATCTTACAGTTTTATTTACACCATTGTTTACAACAGCCGTTTTCTTGTCTTAATTTGCAATCATGAGCATGTTTCTCGTGACCCGATGTCTGCTTGTCAGGCGGGATAAATGGTGCTGTCTCCTGTGACTGTCCTACCTGCTAACACAGCATGGCGTGACCACCAGGGACCAAGACCAAATCACATCACACATATCATAACTCATCCTGACTCTAAAACTCCATTCTGCTCATGAATATTAATAATTCTCTCCCTCCATGATGTATGGGGGATTGTGTTTCTCATTGCTTGGCCGGCGGGAGAAACTCAGAATTTGTAAATACAGTCTCCCTGCTCTCCTTCATTACATTACCTGTCTGAATGCTGCGGAATCAATTTGCTGACACGACTGGCTGTGCTTTGTCACGGGCCTATGAATGCACTGAATGGAAAAGGAATTACTATCTGATGAAAGCAAACCCGTGCCACAGGTGTGTGCCTCTGTGTTGTTTGTAAAATAACAAAAAAGCGCTAGAGAGCAGAAATCATCACTGTGTCTCTGTGGTGAATATTGAAGTGTTGAATAACATCTGTAGCAGGGGTCAAGATCCCGATGCTCTTTTTCAGAAAAAAAAGGACAAATGCACTGGGGGAAAGTTGTCAGGGAAATAGCGGAAAAGAAGATCAAAAGACGTATGTTGCTGGGAAGATCTCACTAAAATTAATACATTTATTGTTTGCATTTATGAATTTGGTAGACACTTTCATCCAAAATTACTCATTGTGCATTCAAAGTATAGGCCTACATCTACCAACTTAGCAGAAACGCTGTGATTATATCAGTCTCACAAGCAACGATCATCTGTACTACTGTGCACCCAGTCCTATAACAATAGATTTAAACAGAAATTATTGTCAATTTTATGTTTATTTTGAACACATTGTGTAAGAATTTACAATACAGTGTGGACTCCTGGATTTAATTGGTTGACCCTCTTTCAACAGACCTGCACAATAGACAGGAGGAATTTTGCTCTTTTAGTTCAGCAATATGCTTGGGACCTCTGGTGTGAATGTGTGTCTTGAGGTCAGACCAGAAGCATTTCAATAGGGTTGAGGTCAAGGCTCTGACTGGGCCTTTAACAGAAAAACACCTTCTGGAAAGCCCTTCCCTTGTTGATTTACAGCTTATTCTATTGTATTGCTGAACCAGATTGACATTCAGGAAAATGTCCTGATAATATGAAAGTTGTGATGACTCACTTTTTTATCAGTGATAACATAGTAGCCCTAAAACACGATGCTGTTGGTGTTCTGTTTTTTATCTCTAATTCTAAGCGTGTCTTCCAAACAATTTTGTTCATAACTCCACAAAAACTTTGCCAGCAGTATTGTAGTATTGTTTTGCAAACCTCGAACATGCATCAATATTATATTTCTGGACTGAAGGCTCTTCTTTGTGGTTTTCATCCACATAGGTTTTTACTGATAAAACACAGTTCATATACTGTAGGTAAATTCCATGCGTTCACATGCATTTTTCAAGCACTGTTTATTATTTTTATCTTCAACTTGGCGATGTGGGCAATTCTTTTGTCCGCTTTCAGCGCCATTTCAGACACTTAGTGAGATTGAGCTGTCTGACAGTTCTATATCAGCTGTCAGAGAAAAAAAACTAATTCTCTTAAATATATCACACTTTTAAAGCAGATGTTTTTTTTTCCCACAATGTAAAAAAACATTAAAAAATAATTTTCCAGCAACTGGGGGGCCAGACATTTATACAGTATAATAAAAGTTCATGTTTCTCATGTTATTTCAAACCTGACATGTTTTGCAGTCTTTAATTTGACATTTTTGTACCTCAAAAATACCTGTTTTGCAGTGTGTAACACCCCTATAGATTGTAACCCATGCCTCACCTTAATAGACATCAGAGAAGTTTTTTATTAAACAATCTGTAATGAACCATTCTTCTTGAAACTCCCAGACATTCATCTACAACAATTATACTGTTACTTCTTTGTTTTATGATGCAAGATTCAATTATCTATTGACTATACACTTCATATTACACTATCATAGTCAGCTGAGCACTCATTTGAGCAAACTGTCTGTTATGAAGTTCACCCATGGACAAGATCATGATCAAAAGGTAAGCACCCCTGTTGAAAAAAACAGCATATGCTGGGTTAGGTATGTTTTGGTGCTGGTTTGACCGTCTTAAACCAGCTAAGGACCAGGGTAGGGTTGCCCCAGCCATTCGTAAATTCTTTCTTAAATGTGAACGTAAAGTCCACACTAGAGGCTTAGTAACTAGCTACACTCAAAAAAACTTCATAAAAATAGGGCACAATTAATATGAAGGAATTTTACGTATTCACTTTTACAGTTGTTTTACCTGTATTTGACATTTTGCACTGCATTAAATTGCATTTTAGCATTAACAGAAATGTCCGTAAAATAAAGGAAAATGTACTGGTGATTTTCTGCCAGTACTTCTGCCATTTTTTTACGGATTTTTTTAACAGTGTAGTTTGTGACTAACACCCGTTTCAAACAGCACGCGTCAGCAGTGCGTAAGAAGCTTGTGGTGTCAACAGATGAGAGCATTCATACCGCACGCATAAAGCTTAAGTCAGTGGTCACCAAACCTGTTCCTGGAGATCGACCGTCCTGCAGACTGCAGCTCCCACCCTGCTTCAGCACACCTGTCTGTAATTATCAAGCAAACCTGAACACCTTGATTAGATAGTTCAGGTGTGTTTGATTGGGGTTAGAGCTGAAATCTTCAGGACGGTCGATCTCCAGGAGCAGGGTTGTTGACCACTGGCTTAAGTTATACTCGTGCGTAGGACCTACGCCGCCTACGCAGAGCCGCGTACCCTGTGCGTTTGGCAGCATCATACTTCCTTCAACGCATTTCTGGCAACATGGCGAGCATCGACATCGACCAAGTAATTTAATTAAAAGTAACTGTTTTTCTACTTCGATCAGCTCCAACTCCATTAAGATGCGATCAGCTTCCATTGTCGTTTGCAAACACTAGCACACACACAAAACATCGGCGAAGAAGAGCAAACCCGTGAAAACACAAAGAGCCAACTAGCGTTTCGGCGATGTAATTGCAGTACGATGCATACTCTCAACGCAGAACCATAAATGTTCACGACGGCGTCATCTACGTATGTAGACTACGCCGTAGGTTACGGCGTAGGTCCTACGCACGAGTATAACTTAAGCTTAAGCAGCGCATGCTTGCGGAGAAGCGGAGCGTAAGCAGCTGTCACGGTCCTACCTTCTTGTTTATGAATTCCTAGTCGTGTGGCAGGATCGGGACAGAGCCCTTAGGTTTTATGTGAGAAAGCCATGAGTTGTTTATGTTCTTTACTTCTCATGTGTTTTCTCGTGTCTCGTCAGTGGCCCCGCCCCTCTCGTTTCGTGTATTGCCTCCCTGCCATGTCTAATGTTTCCCACCTGCCCTGTGTCATTATCCCTCGTTTGTGTTCCCTTTAAAAGGCCTCATGTTTCATTGTCCTGTGCGCTTCGTTGTGTTTGGTATGTTTCGTGTTATCCCGTGTTCCCGCGTCTCAGTCTTGCCTTGTCCGTTGTGGAAATATTATTCAGAATATGAGTATGAAGGAATTACTATATAACCAATAAGTGAATTTCGTTAATAATCATTGCATTGTGTTTGTTTAAATGTGTTTGCTGTGTTGCTCAGTGAAAAGTTTTGTCGAATATTAGACTGCTTGTAACAGAAAAACAGGAAACTCTTAACCGCAGAAGAGGAACTAACTGTGTGTACGTGCAGAATCATCACAGCTCGTTTTGACGAGTCTAACCAACTAACACACACACAGAGTTATGAATTAATCCATTGCATATATTTTAAGTATAATCATGAGTTTTGATGTGTTTTATTGAACCATAGGATTAAGAAACAATGCTGCATAATCAAAGTATTAGATGATTGAGTGTTTTTTACTGAAAGTATTTTGACATGTTGTCTTGCGATATGAAACTGTCTCGAGAGGGCACTTCCTCAAATTAGCGAAGAGAAGTGTTGCAGAAACATGTTTTACAGAAACTGGTGAAGGAGAGACGGAGTCAGGAGGACGAGGTGTATAAAGATTGGCTAATAGAAGGAACACCTCCTGAAGATAGAACGACGTCACATACTGTATAAATATGCATGTCAGGAAATGATCTGGGTTGTTGGTTATTTGGAGGTCGTCTGACAACCCAAAGCTTTGTTACGTACTTTTTACATCTGATAAATAAAACCTTATATTACTTTTGAGCAAATTGTCTCTTCAAATTTCTGAACATGCAGGACTGCCTTAAAAGTCCAACAATTGGTGACCCGTGACGTGATTTTTGAACAGACATCAGCACATTTGCAAGTGAGGGAACAGAACGGAGTCCGGTTCAACACACAGGTCGACCTTAAACAAACAGAGGTAAGCAGAAGCCTGTTTAATCGAAATTCTGCTTTTGAATATACTCAAATTGTTGTGTTGAACTAGATGAACATTCTGTAAGAAAGAAGATACTGGTAAAATACGTAAAACACAGGTTTTAAATAAATCAGATGTGAAAAGACGTTGCGTCATAGAAAAATTGAGACGTTGAGGCAAATAAATTCTGCGGGTTAGAGGCCCTCGATTGAAATAAATCGTAAATTCTGCGGGTTAGAGGCCCTCGATTGAAATAAATCGTAAATTCTGCGGGTTAGAGGCCCTCGATTGAAATAAATCGTAAATTCTGCGGGTTAGAGGCCCTCGATTGAAATAAATCGTAAATTCTGCGGGTTAGAGGCCCTCGATTGAAATAAATCGTAAATTCTACGGGTTGGAGGCCCTCGATTGAAATAAATCGTAAATTCTACGGGTTGGAGGCCCTCGATTGAAAGATATCGTAAATTCTGTCGGGTTAAAGTCCCCCGAGTCGGCGAACTCGTAAAGGAATATTCCAAAATTGTTTGTTGTATTTGTTGTGTGTTAAATGTTAAGGGTTGAATGTGAATACTGCTAAAGGCGATTGAACAAAAGACGTTGCGTCACAGAAACTTGTTGAGAAACTGAGACGTTGCGTCAATAATTAAGTTACTTAATTTGGAAAACTGGTCACAAAGACCACCTTATACTATAAATTGGAATACATAAGGCTGTAAAAGATTGTGAACAGTAAAATTGTGTGTAAAATGGCTGAATTTCAAAAAGAGTGTGATGAATACGGATGTCAACCAGTATTGGTACAATGGCAAAAGGTTAAAGATATGTTATTAGCACAGACTGAGCCAGAAGACGGAAAGAAAAGACAGAAAGAGATTGATAAATGTTGGATAGCGTTGTGTGATGATCAAGGGTGGGGCAGAGAGGAAAAAATTGTAACTCCTCTTGCGCCAAAAGTTAGAGAGATGGAAAAGAAAGCCCATAATAAGTTACGTAGACATGTTGAAGAGAAAGACAAGGTTAAGTGGTATAATACAGGGAAACATCATAGCGAGGAAGAAAATCTAAAAAAGACATTAAGAATGTGGACTAGGGTTGCGTTGACAACCACAGCACTCAGCTCACAGAAACCACAGAGTGGAGAGAGAATTGAGGAAGTGAACAGCTCAGCAGCCAAAGACAGAAAGGAAGAAAAAACAGGAAGCATTCAGGCTAACCCAACAGCTCCTCCCCTTCAGAAACACATACCTTCAATATATCCTTCATTAAGCCATCCCCCGCCATATGAGCCGTCCCACCAGCAGATGGTGGTAGAGATAAACAGTGGAGAAGTAGATATAGACCTAACAGAAGTCACAAACCAGATACAGGCTTTGGAACAGAGATTTGACCACCTGGCTAAGGCAGTAAGGAAGGATGTGGATGACACATTACATAAAGCCAGAGCAGCCATAGAAGTAGTGGAGAACACCCAGAATAGTGAGGGAGGAGAAGCAGATGATGAGAGTATGGGTGAGGAGGAGAACGGGAACCCAGAGTACAGACCACTCCCACAACCAGTACATACATCCACACCTCATCATCCTAACGGGGGTGATGAATCAGTGAAGGTACAAATTACAGGGGACATGATTGTCGATGGACCAATAGCATCTAGATTGAGAAGCAAATCGGGTCCATGGGAAAGGGAGTTTGTCTTATATGGTCCAGGTAATCAAATAATGGCACCTCAGATACAGGCACCATTGATGCAGAGACCAGGTGGGAATTCGCAGTACCAACCATGGTCACATAGTGATATGACAGCAATAGTGAGTAAACTGCCACCTATTACCTCTGGAGGCAGCAGATGGCTAAGTAAATTAACCATCCTATGTCATGGAACTTGTTTGGCTTTGGGTGACTTGAGATGCCTGTTAGGACAGATACTGACAGCCTCACAAATGCAGAATTTGGAGCTCGAGGCTCACACAACAATGGAAGCAAATGAAACACCATTTGCAAGAGTGAGCACTGATGTTGGCGGAGCATTAAGACGCTTATATCCTGTACCACCAACTGTGTACCAAAACATTAAATTCCGTATCAAACCAGGTGAGACTGGAGCAGCCTATTATTTTCGTTGTGCTGCTGAATGGGAACAAATGGTTGAAGAAAATAGTCTAATTAATCCGGTAACAAGAGACATATTCAGAACAGCAGTCATGACAGGAGCTCCAAATGGAGTTAAACAATCCATGGAGAATAACCCAGACATTCCAGTTGCAACTAATGAAGTATGGGAAAGACATTTAGTATATCAATTACATTGTGGAACACCCACAATGACTGTGCCAAACCCATATATTTCATTATCTACCTTGACACCAGCACATCAATGGTTCACATGCATTGATTTGGCAATGCATTCTTTTGTATTCCAATTGCAGAGGAGTGCGAAGCATGTTTGGCTTTTACATACAGGGGGCGCCAGTATTCCTATAACAGATTACCTCAGGGATTTATTCTATCCCCAGGAATTTTTAATCATGTTTTGAAACAACAGCTACAGGACTGTAGCTTACCTGAAAACTGTGTCATGATCATGTATGTTGATGACCTATTGCTGGCTGCCACAACAGAAAAGGCATGCTTGGAAGCCACCAGACTTGTATTACTTCAGTTGCATAAGTCTCGGTTTAAGGTAAGCAAGGACAAACTGCAGGTTTGCAGACCTTGTGTTACATTTTTGGGTCGACTGATCACGGCACAGGGTTCAACTTTGACAGGAACACAAAGACAGGGTTTACTGAGCCATCCCAAGCCAACCACAGTGAAAGACATGTTGTCATTTCTAGGTTTGACAGGATTCAGTAGACATTACATTCCCATGTATGTTTCACTAACCTTGCCTTTAAGACAATTGATCAAGGAACATGGCATAAAAAATTGAAAGCAGAACTTCAGTGGACACCAGAGGCTGAACGGACGTTCATTGACCTTAAGACACAATTAGCTCATGCAGTGCACCTGAGCTGTGCTAATTATGAGTTACCATTTTTCCTGGATCCTCTGAGTCAGGATCCAGTGCACACGGTGATTATTCCAAAAAGACCAGGGTAGGAGAAAAGTTCTGATGTATGCCAGTGTACTTTTAGACTGTGTGGAGCAGAGACAACCTTTTGTTCTAGGTTCGCAGCAGGCCTGGCTAAGGTATACACAAGACTTCACACATTGTATGGGCCACCACTACAATCTCTACACACACCATCATGTCATTCTTGTAAATTCACATCATTCACTTTTCCCACTGGACGAGAAGAATAGCTCAAGATTTTGACCAGTCCCAATATCTACATAACACATAAAGGCATTAATAATGGCTGATCTGATGGAGATGGACAGGCCACACAGATTGTGCACCCATCACCGAGAGAGCATCCAAAGTAGAGGAAGATCTGTCTGCGTGTCCATTGACAACCCCACCCACAGTTATGACATTGTTCACAGATGGTTGTTGTTTCAGAGCAGAGGATGGGAGCCTGAAGAGCAGCATATGCAGTAGTTGAACAAGTGGGAAGCTCATTAGTGACAGGAATACAGGGAGTTAGAAGGAAAACAGTCAGCACAGAGAGCAGAGATGATGCAGTGAACAGAGCCTGTACTAGCTGGTGAGACCCGTGTGAACATATATTCCGATTCAGCATATGTTGTAACAGCTGTCCACGTGGAATTGCCCTTATGGCAAGATGTGGGTTCACCACATCTACAGGTCGACCAATACGCATGCATGCGAAGCCAGAGACCTTTTAGAGGCTCTGATGATACCCAAAGAGGTAGCAGTTATTAAATGTCCAGGACATTCCAAAAATGATTCCCCTATCACTGATGGAAACAATGCAGCTGATCTAGCTGCCAAAACTGAGCTGGCTATGTTGCAACTCAGCAGGTGGTAAGATCAGTAGAGCTGTATGATCTTTTGCCGTTTCACTGAGAATATTGGTCAAAGAACAACAGAAATCTGCCCCTGAAGAACAATCAGTCTTGGTCACAGCATGGAGGCATCTGTGCTAGTGATGGTCTATGGCAAGCCCAGATGGACGTCCGGCATTGCCTGTTCCTGTCCGGTCAATGTTAACCAAGCTCATGGGTTAGCCATGTCAATGATAAACAATGATGGTGCTCTTGAACATTGGTGGCATCCATTTTTGCAATCATGGTGTCAGGTCAGTGACAAGTTGTTCTATCTGTCAGGAACATAATGTAAACCCAGTATCAAACCAAAGAAAGGTTCATTTCCTTTGACATCAGGCCCAGGGGAGAATTGTGATTGATTTCACAGACATGATCACAAAAGTACATGGTAAACGCTATGTTTTGGTGATTGTTGATTATTTCACTGGTTGGCCAGAAGCATATCCTGTCGGCCGAGAGGACAGTACGGCGTGATAAAGTGTTAATCAACATTACATTCCACATTAGGTTCCCCGCGTATCAGATCTGACAATGCCACCCATTTTAAAAATGAACATTTGAAAATTGTTGAACAGGCTCTAGGCCTCACACATGCGTATGGTGAGTTTACCATGCCGCTAGCCAAGGTAAGGTTGAACGTTTGAACCTGACGATTAAACTCAAATTGGCTAAAATCTGTGCACAGACTAAAATGAACTGGTTGTCAGCTTTACCCATTGCTCTCATGTCTATCCTGTTCTTCTGTCAACAGGATCTCAAGCTTTACACCTTTTGAATTGACTTACAGGTCGTCAATTTCCAGGACCAACCACGGCGTTGAGAGAGGACACAGTGCAGCCATTGTCACATACTGTGTATTTTGATAAACTAACAGCTCTGATTCGAACCTTTTCCCATCAGGTAACTCCTGTACCAGCGCAACCCGAGGAACTGCCATCACCAGTCACAACAGACTGGGTCAGGATCAGAAAATTCGCAGAAAGTGGAATGAACCACGGTGGTCTCAACCTATACGTGTGACAGCTCGCACCTCACATTGTGTGCAACTCCAAGGCAAAGGAGACACTTGGTTCCATTTAACATCCTGTGTAGCTTGTGACCCCCTTCTAGGTCTCTTGCTGACACTGGTTTGGACCTGAGGACTCAGGTCCAAGAGAGGGAGGATACACAGAGTGGGAACGGTAACACAGACACTGAAATTGCTATTGAACAACACCAACAGCTCCAAATTATACACAAAACAGGTGACATTTTCACAAGTCCATACACAGAACCATTGCTCACTGTGTAAGTGCTGATTGTGCATACGGGGCAGGTATTGCAAAACAGTTCAAGGAGAAATTTGGAGTGGAAAAAGTAAGGTGTCAAAATAAAAAACCGGGTGAGTGGCAGTAACCCAGGAGAGAGACAGGACTGTGTTTCACCTAATAACCAAAGAACAATGACTGATTTACCAACGTATGACTGTTTCACAAAGCCTAAAACAATGAGAGATTGGTGTGTGGCTCATAGAGTAAGAAGTGTCTCAGTCCCCGGCTGGGGTGTGGCTGATAAGCTAGATTTCAAGAAAGTGCAAAAGATTCTGAGTGAAGTGTTCACGGACGTGGACATACAAATAACCATTTATTCCTTATAATCAAGTTTTCATTATTGTGTGATTTTGAGTGTTTTTCAATGTTTTTCAATTTTCAGGTTTAAAAGTGTATTTTTAAGAGTGTTTTCTTGCAAATTTTAAGGTATTAAGTTTTAAGAAGTGTTAATTTTGTAAAGATAACAAGACATTACTAGAGAGGGTGAATATAACAGCAAGCAAGATGAACTGTGGGAAAATTGGAAATTGTTGGGAATACTAGGAATAATAGCAGTGGTGATAGTAGGATCTCTATTTGGAACAGAAAAGAAGGGGGTAGAGGAGAATAAAAAAGGTAATGAAACTAATCACAGGGGAAACAATACGCATGTGAAAAGTAGGCATAAAAGATCAAC